>NC_135238.1:110829072-110991572 GCF_051348905.1 Ranitomeya variabilis | reverse complement strand
ATACAAGGCCTCAGGGAACCATCTTTTTTTGCCACGAAAAAAAAACCTGCTCCCAGAGGGGACGAAGATGGACGAATATGTCCCTTTTCCAAGGACTCCTTAATATAATTCCGCATAGCAGTATGCTCTGGCAGTGACAGATTAAATAAACGACCCTTAGGGAACTTACTGCCAGGAATCAATTCTATAGCACAGTCACACTCTCTATGAGGAGGGAGCGAATTGAGCTTAGGCTCCTCAAAAACATCCCTATAGTCAGACAAAAACGCAGGGATCTCAGAAGGGGTAGATGAAGCGATTGAAATCGGAGGTGCATCATCATGAACCCCCTGACATCCCCAGCTTAACACAGACATTGTTTTCCAGTCCAGGACAGGATTATGAGTTTGTAACCATGGCAGACCAAGCACTAGTACATCATGTAAATTATACAGTACAAGGAAGCGAACCACCTCCTGATGAACGGGAGTCATGCGCATGGTCACTTGTGTCCAATACTGCGGTTTATTCATAGCCAATGGTGCAGAGTCAATTCCTTTCAGAGGAATAGGAACTTCCAGAGGCTCCAGACTAAAACCGCAGCGTTTAGCAAATGACCAATCCATAAGACTCAGGGCAGCGCCCGAATCCACATAGGCATCGACGGAAATGGAAGACAGTGAAAAAATCAGAGTCACAGACAAAATGAACTTAGACTGCAGAGTATCAATGGCAAAAGATTTATCAACCCTTTTTGTGCGTTTAGAGCATGCTGATATAACATGAGCTGAATCACCACAATAAAAACACAATCCATTTTTCCGCCTATAATTTTGCCGTTCACTTCTGGACTGAATTCTATCACATTGCATAGTCTCAGGTGCCTGTTCAGAAGACACCGCCAACTGGTGCACGGGTTTGCGCTCCCGTAAACGCCGATCAATCTGAATGGCCATAGTCAGACTCATTCAGACCTGTAGGCGTAGGGAACCCCACCATAATATCCTTAATGGCCTCAGAAAGACCATTTCTGAAGTTTGCAGCCAGGGCGCACTCATTCCACTGAGTAAGCACCGACCATTTCCGAAATTTCTGACAATATATTTCCGCTTCATCATGCCCCTGAGAGAGGGCTAATAAAGCCTTTTCAGCCTGAATCTCTAGGTTAGGTTCCTCATAGAGCAATCCCAATGCCAGAAAAAACGCATCCACACTGAGCAATGCAGGATCACCTGGTGCCAATGCAAATGCCCAATTCTGAGGGTCGCCCCGCAGGAAAGATATTACAATCTTGACCTGTTGAGCAGGGTCTCCAGAGGAGCGAGATTTTAAAGAAAGAAACAATTTACAATTGTTCCTGAAATTCAGGAAGGTAGATCTATCTCCAGAAAAAAACTCTGGAATAGGAATTCTAGGTTCAGACATGGCAGTGTGAACAACAAAATCCTGTATGTTTTGAACTTTTGCCGTGAGATTACTCAGGCTGGAAGCCAAACTCTGGACATCCATATTAAACAGCTAAGATCAGAGCCATTCAAGGGTTAAGAGGAGGTAAGAAGCAGCTAGACAGCAATTAAGGGCTAGGCAGCAAAACTCTGAAGGAAAAAAAAAAAAAATTTCCTTGAAACTTCTTTTTCTCCTGCTTCAGCCCGAACAATTAACACTTTGTAGGCCGGCTATACTGTCATGAATCCCCAATGGCTAGGGATAGCACAGGACAAGCAAAGTACAAATAATGACGGACGAGCTCTAGGGTGATGGAACCTGGGCTGACCGCTGCCCTACGCCTGACAAACGCAACTAGAGATAGCCAGGGAGCGTGCCTACGTTGGTTCTAGACGCCACGCACCAGCCTAAGAGCTAACTAGTACTGCAGAGAAAATAAAGACCTCACTTGCCTCCAGAGGAACGAACCCCAAAAGATATAGTTGCCCCCCACATGTATTGACGGTGAAATGAGAGGAAGGCACACACATAGAGATGATATATATAGCTTTAGCAAATTGAGGCCCGCTGTAAACTAGAAAGCAGAGCGATACAAAAGGGGACTGAGCGGTCAGCAAAAAACCCTAATCAAAAAACCATCCTGAGATTACAAGAACCCATGTGCCAACTCATGGCACATGGGGAGAACCTCAGTCCACTAGAGCTACCAGCTAGCCTAGAGACATAATAAGCAAGCTGGACAAAAAACCAAACAACTGAAAATCAGCACTTAGCTTATCCTGAAAGATCTGGGAGCAGGTAGGCAGGAACCAAACAGAGCACATCTGAATACATTGATAGCCGGCAAGGGAAATGACAGAAAGGCCAGGTAAAATAGGAAACACCCAGCCTCTGATGGACAGGTGGAAACCAAAGGCCGCAACCCACCAAAGTCACCCAGTACCAGCAGTAACCACCAGAGGGAGCCCACAAACAGAATCCACAACAGACGGGGTCACTCAGGGTCCGATTTGGTGGACGGGGTCACTCAGGGTCCGATTTGGTGGACGGGGTCACTCAGGGTCCGATTTGGTGAACGGGGTCACTCAGGGTCCGATTTGGTGAACGGGGTCACTCAGGATCCGATTTGGTGAACGGGGTCACTCAGGGTCCGATTTGGTGGGCCGGGTCACTGGGTCCGATTTGGTGGGCGGGGTCACTCTGGGACCGATTTGGTGGGCGGGGTCACTCTGGGACCGATTTGGTGGGCGGGGTCACTCTGGGACCGATTTGGTGGGCGGGGTCACTCTGGGACCGATTTGGTGGGCGTGAGTCACTCTGGGTCCGATTTGGTGGGCGGGGTCACGCTGGGTCCGATTTGGTGGGCGGGGTCACGCTGGGTCCGATTTGGTGGGCGGGGTCACTCTGGGTCAGATTTGGTGGGCGGAGCCACTCTGGGTCCAATTTGGTGGGCGGGGCACCTCAGGGTCCGATTTGGTGGGCGGGGTCACTCTTGGACCAATCTGGTGGGCGGAGCCACTCTGGGTCCGATTTGGTGGGCGGGGCACATCAGGGACCGATTTGGTGGGCGGGGGTCACTCAGGGTCCGATTTGGTGGGCGGGGTCACTCTGGGACCGATTTGGTGGGCGGGGTCACTCTGGGACCGATTTGGTGGGCGGGGTCACTCTGGGACCGATTTGGTGGGCGGGGTCACTCTGGGACCGATTTGGTAGGCGCGGTCACTCTGGGACCGATTTGGTGGGCGTGAGTCACTCTGGGTCCGATTTGGTGGGCGGGGCACCTCTGGGTCCGATTTGGTGGGCGGGGTCACTGGGTCCGATTTGGTGGGCGGAGCCACTCGCGGTCCGAATTGGTGAGCGGGGTAATCTACTATATAATTATCTAAGGGCGCTTCCGTCTTTCTGTCACCGTTATTCGTTCGCTGATTGGTCTCGGCAGCTGCCTGTCATAGCTGCCGCGACCAATCAGCGACGCGCACAGTACGGAAGAAAATGGCCGCTCCTTACTCCCCGCACTCACTGCCCGGCGCCCGCATACTCCCCTCCGGTCAGCGCTCACACAGAGTTAATGGCAGCGTTGACCGCGGTGTAACGCACTCCGTTAACGTTGCTATTAACCCTGTGTGACCACCTTTTTACTATTGATGCTGCTTATGCAGCACGAATAGTAAAAATATCTAATGTTAAAAATAATAAAAAAAATAAAAAATAGTTACATACTCACCCTCCGGTGGCCCCTCCGGATCAGGAACCGGCCTTTCCCGCTCCACGCGACGCCCCGGTCACCGCTGCATGCATTGCGGTCTCGCGAGATGATGACGTGCGGTCTCACGACACCGCTACGTCATCATCTCATGAGACCGCAATGCACTCTTGGGACCGGAGCGCGCAACAAGCATCGGGTACCGGCCGCTCCAGGAGGTGCAACAAGCATCGTGTACCGGCCGCTCCAGGAGGTGCAACAAGCATCGTGTACCGGCCGCTCTAGGAGGTGCAACAAGCATCAGGTACCGGCCGCTCCAGGAGGTGCAACAAGCATCGTGTACCGGCCGCTCCAGTAGGTGAGTATGTAACTATTTTTTATTTTAATTCTTTTTTTTTTTAACAGGGATATGCAGTATACTATGTGACTGGCAGGGCCGGTTTTAGGCAAAGTGGGGCCCTAGGCAAAAGTTTAAAATGGGGCCCCAAATACTAACATATTGCACATCACACAGAAATAGTAAAAAGATCTAATGTTAAAAATAATTAAAAAAACAAAAAACCTGCTATTCTCACCTTCCGTCATCCGCCAGTGCGCGCGGCTGCCGCCAGCTTCCGTTCCCAGAGATGCATTGCGAAAGTACCCAGAAGACTTAGCGGTCTCGCAAGACCGCTAAGTCATCTGGGTAATTTCGCAATGCATCTCTGGGAACGGAAGCTGGCAGCAGCAGCGCGTGCATCGGGACAGCTTCGCTGGACGCCGGAAGTGAGTATATAACTATTTTTTATTTTAATTATTTTTTTTAACATGGATATGGTGCCCACACTGCTATATACTACGTGGGCTATGTTATATACTGCGTCGCTGCTATATACTACGTGGCCAGTGTTATATACTGCGTGGGCTGTTATATACTACGTGGGCTGTGCTATATATTACGTGGGCTGTTATATACTGCATGGCTGCTATATACTACGAGGGCAGTGTTATATACTATGTGGGCTGTGTTATACACTGCGTGGCCACTGTTATATACTGCGTGGCCTGTATTATATACTGCGTGGGCTGTGTCATATACTGCGTGGACTGTGCTATATACTGCGTGTCTGCTACAGTATAGACTATGTGGCTGCTATGTACACACATACATACATATTCTAGAATACCCGATGCGTTCGAATCGGGCCACCATCTAGTAGATTACATAACCACGATATGTCTGGTATCTGCTCTACATATACCATACATACATACATACAGATACACATATAAATACAGTATATGCAAACACATACATATACCATACATACACACAGATACACATACATATACTGTCATACATACACATAGCGTACATACACATGCATATACCGTACATTCACACACATACCGTACATACATATACACGTACTGTACATACACACATACAGTTATGTACACATATTGTATACACATACCGTACATACATATACCACACATACACACATATACACATAAATACAGTATACCGTACATACATACACATACCGTACAGAGATACACCGTGCATACACAGATGCACACATATACCGTACATACAGATACACATACATGTACCGTACATACACACAGTATATACACATATAGTATAAACATACCGCACACATATACATACTGTATGTACATGCATATAAACATACATATACCATATATACATACAAATTTATTGCACATACACAGATACACATACATATACTGTGCATACATACACATACTGTACATGCATACACAGCCATACAAATATACCATACATACACACATATACCGTACATATACACACAGATACACACAGATAGAAACATACACATAGATACACACACATACAAGCATATACATACACACATACCAATCTGTGATATCAGCTCACAGGTGATCAGAGGAGCCCTGGATGAGGTCACATAGTTCAGCAGGAGAGGGCTGCAGAACCCACTGCTGTGGGGGAAGGGGCACAGAGCAGGCAGGACTGATATCAGCCCCCTGGTGCTGCCGTGTTATTTGTCCCGTGCAGTGAGCCTCCTCCCCCATCTCTTCTCTGTGAGGTGCAGCCTGCTCTGATTAGAACAGTGGAGGGAGCAGAAGACACACACTAAGTCCTGCTCTTCCTCCATGATGGCTCTATGTGCTGTGCTGTGGGGCCCCTGACTGTAGGTGAGCACTCACCATTAGGACACGCCATGCAGGAGGACAGACGGCAGCCAGTGAGCGCTCTCATCAGTCTGGTCACTGTGAGGTAAGGAAAGCGTTCATTGGCCAGCGTCTCTCCCTGCATGACACGCCCCCTTTTTGATCTCCTGCACTTCGCCCCCGCTCTCTCCCCGGCGTTCCATGATTACAGGAGGGAGTGAGAGGGGCCCGATCCTGCATGATACCGGGCCTGCCTCCAGGGCCCCCCCTCCACCTCTGGGCCCCGGAGCAGTGCCATCAGCAGTATGTCCAACCCTGGCTGGGGGCCCCTAGGCAGCTGCCTAGTCTGCCTGCCCCTAACGCCGGCCCTGGTGACTGGACAATATACTACGTGACTTGGCAGTATAACTACGTGGCTCTGCGCTGTATACTGCGCAGCTCTGCGCTGTATACTGCGCGGCTCTGCGCTCCATACTGCGCGGCTCTGCGCTGTATACTGCGTGGCTCTGCGCTCCATACTGCGCGGCTCTGCGCTCCATACTGCGCGGCTCTGCGCTGTATACTGCGCGGCTCTGCGCTCCATACTGCGCGGCTCTGCGCTGCATACTGCGCAGCTCTGCGCTGCATACTGCGCGGCTCTGCGCTGCATACTGCGCGGCTCTGCGCTGCATACTGTGCGGCTCCGCGCTGCATACTGCGCGGCTCCGCGCTGTATACTGCGCGGCTGTGCAATATACTACGTGGACATACATATTCTAGAATGCCCGATGTGTTAGAATCGGGCCACCATCTAGTAATAATAATAATAATAAGACTACAGATAGTGCTTTGGAATTGTGCTGTACTGTCACTTTAAGAGCTGATATTATCTGACAAAAGCTGTGACCTGGTGGGCTGATGTAGAGTTCATAGGCGTTGGCATAGTAACTGTGTCTGACTGCGCATATCAATGAGCTAATTGGCCAGGTGGCAGTTGGCAGTTATTTTCAGAAATTGCCTCAGAAATCAGGCCCATTATAAACGTATGGGGAAATTTCCCTATTGAAATGCATTGAGACACTTTTTTCAAACGCAAGTTGCGCCAAAACTACAAATCCGATCAACACGAAAAATACTTAGCACACCTCTTGGGGACGCTGGCTTCGAAATGACACCTCACTGGAGTCTGTGAGTGAAGCGGTTCGGGCCGCATTAACTGCGGACTGAATAATAATAAGAAGAAGTTTACCACGATGGAATAACAATATAGTGCTTTGTGCCAAAGCACTATAATAATAAGAAGAAGTTTACCACGATGGAATAACAATATAGTGCTTTGTGCCAAAGCACTATAATAACTAGATGGGTATTTCCTGAAGGAACTACAGGGTTGAGGCCACTCTGGGTCCGATTTGGTGGCCCGGGTCACTCCGGGTCCGATTTGGTGGGCGGCGCCACTCTGGGTCCGATTTGGCGGGCGGCGCCACTCTGGGTCCGATTTGGCGGGCGGCGCCACTCTGGGTCCGATTTGGCGGGCGGCGCCACTCTGGGTCCGATTTGGCGGGCGGCGCCACTCTGGGTCCGATTTGGCGGGCGGCGCCACTCTGGGTCCGATTTGGCGGGCGGCGCCACTCTGGGTCCGATTTGGCGGGCGGCGCCACTCTGGGTCCGATTTGGCGGGCGGCGCCACTCTGGGTCCGATTTGGCGGGCGGCGCCACTCTGGGTCCGATTTGGCGGGCGGCGCCACTCTGGGTCCGATTTGGTGAGCGGGGCAATAATTATAATAAGACTACAGATAGTGCTTTGAAATTGTGCTGTGCTATCACTTTAAGAGCTGATATTATCTGGCAAAACTGTGCTGGTGTGGTCATGTACAGTTCGCAGGCGTTGGCATAGTAACTGGGCCTGACTGCGCATACCAATGAGCTAATCAGCCAGGTGGCAAGTGGCAGGTACATTTCAAATTGCCTCAGACACCCGGCCATTATAACCTATGGGAAAATTTCCCTATTGAAATGCATTACAATGAGGGGAAAAAACATTTTCAAACGCAAATTGCGCCAAAACTACAAATCCGATCGATATGAAAAATACTTAGCACACCTCTTGGGGACGCTGGCTTCGAAATGGCACCTCACTGGAGTCTGTGAGTGAAGCGGTTCGGGCCGCATTACGTGCGGACTGAATAATAATAAAAATAAGAAGAAGTTATCCACGATGGAATAACAGTATAGTGCTTTGTTCCAAAGCACTATAATAAGAAGAAGTTTACCATGATGGAATAACAGTATAGTGCTTTGTTCCAAAGCACTATAATAAGAAGAAGTTTACCACGATGGAATAACAGTATAGTGCTTTGTTCCAAAGCACTATAATAATAATAATAATAATAAGTTTACCACGATGGAATAACAGTATAGTGCTTTGTTCCAAAGCACTATAATAAGAAGAAGTTATCCACGATGGAATAACAGTATAGTGCTTTGTTCCAAAGCACTATAACTATGTGCTTTATAGTAAAACACTGGGCAAAACTGTCAATGAAAAAGACCTGGGTGTATGTGTGGATGACAAACTCACATTTAGTGGCCAGTGTCAGGCAGCTGCTATAAAGGCAAACAAAATAATGGGATGCATTAAAAGAGGCATAGATCGATGCTCATGAGGAGAACATAATTTTACCTCTATACAAGTCACTAGTTCGACCACACTTAGAATACTGTGTACAGTTCTGGTCTCCGGTGTATAAGAAAGACATAGCTGAACTAGAGCGGGTGCAGAGAAGAGCGACCAAGGTTCTTAGAGGAATGGGGAGTCTGCATTGCAATACCAAGACAGGTTATTACACTTGGGGCTATTTAGTTTGGAAATACGAAGGCTATGGGGTGATCTTATTTTAATGTAAAGGGGACAGTACAAAGACCTTTCTGATGATCTTTTTAATCATAGACCTGAGACAGGGACAAGGGGCATCCTCTACGTCTGGAGGAAAGAAGGTTTAAGCATAGTAACAGACACAGATTCTTTACTGTAAGAGCAGTGAGACTATAGAACTCTCTGCCGTATGATGTTGTAATGAGTGATTCATCACTAAAATTTAAGAGGGGACTGGATGTGTTTCTTGAAAAGTATAATGTTACAAGTTATATATACTAGATTCCTTGAAAGGGCGTTGATCTAGTGAACTAGTCTTATTGCCATATGTGGAGTCGAGAAGGAATTTTTTTTCCCCAATGTGGAGCTTACCGTTTGCCACATGGTTTTATTTGCCTTCCTCTGGATCAACGTGTTAGGGCATGTTAGGTTAGGCTATGTGTTGAACTAGATGGACTTAGTCTTCCTTCAACCTTAATAACTATGTTACTATGTTACAATGTGATCGCTCTATAGGGCCTCCGATGACACACTGACCGGAGAAAACCCTCACGCAGTGTATCATCGGAGTTCACTTTATGGCACTACAGCCGTGAGAAAATGCTCACGCTGTAGTGCAGCAAGTGACAGGTGAACTCAGGTGACCTGTTGGCGGTGGAGTGATACAGTGCGGAGGATTATCTCTGTCATTGTATCCCGGAGCCCCTGGAGAGTGGTCGCATCTGCTGATGTGACAGCTCTTCATGGGAGATCGTTGTGGGACAATCATTATTAATTTGATTACGTCGGACACAGGGAGTATATTGTTTGTTATTTTATTCTTATTTGCAGATGACCGATAACTTCGGGGATTAGGTGTACATGGTAAGTATGTACTATATGTGTACTGTATGTGTGCATGTGTGTACATGGGTTTTTTTTGTTTGTTTGTTTTTAACATTCAACACTTTAGCCAGATGATGGGACTACTTTCCCATCATTGGCTAATAGTGTTAATGTAGAAGGCATAGCCGGTTGGGATTAGTAGTCCCATCGGACGATGTCTGCCTACACACACACACACATCCCCGCACACAGACACAGATTCACACAGACACCGGCACACACACGCACATAGCTCCGCCCACACACTTCCCTCCTCCCGATCTGCAGCGTTTCTAGCACCCACATCCGCAGCAAATAAGCAGATCCTTTTTTACATCTGCGGTTTTGCTACGGATGTGCCGGACTCAATGGAAGTCAATGGGTGCAGAAACGCTGCAGATCGACAAAAAGAATTGACATGCTGAGGAAAAAAATGCTGCATTTTTGAGCGGATTTTTCTGAAGCATGTGCACAACAAATCTCCATTTCCCATAGATTAACATTGGCTGTGCACTACACTGCGGATTTGATGCGAATCCGTGAGGCCAAAACGCTGCAGATCCGCACCTATATCTGCAATGGGTGCACATAGCCTTAGAGCATATGGCCACACAAAACAATTGCCATCTTAAGGGTATGTGCACACGTTGCAGATATACCTGCAGAATTTTCTGCACGGAATCTGCATCTCTTGCCAGAAAATGCACGTAAAAATCCGCGTGGATTTGGTGCGTTTTTTATGTGGATTTTCATGCGTTTTTTCATGCAGATTTGTATGCGTTTTTGTAAGCTAAAGATCTATTATTGAACAAAAAAAAAAAAGAATTGTGATGTCTTTTCTTGTCCAACATCTTAATTTACATACTCCATTGAAAAATAATGTTTACACACACAGATAGATAATAGATAGATATGAGAGATAGCTAGATAGATAATAGATAAATAGATAGATATCTATCTAACAATTATCTAATAGATAGATCTATCTATAGAGTAATAACAATAGAAACAGCACATTTAACTTATCTTCGGGTGCAATTTTTTTGAATTTGTGCAGATCTATCTATAGATAGATCTATAGATATAGATTACACAGGTCAACAAAAAAAAAATTTTTTTCTGGTGTCCAAAATATTTTAATGAATTTGGGGTATTTTTGGGGTGCTGATTCTGAATATGCTATCAGTTTTGCCAGATTGGCTCAAGTTTTTGAGATTTTTGGTATCTTATTTATAGCACTTGTTGGTAAATGCGACGCATCATCTCATTAATTTCTTTGGATTAGTACTTGAACTGAGCAGTTCTCAATATAGTTTTGTGTTAATTAGTGTTCTAAAAGTTTGTTCATAGCTTGATTTTTGCACTAACTTTTAGAACACTAATTAACACAAAACTATATTGAGAACTGCTCAGTTCAAGTACTAATCCAAAGAAATTAATGAGATGATGCGTCGCATTTACCAACAAGTGCTATAAATAAGATACCAAAAATCTCAAAAACTTGAGCCAATCTGGCAAAACTGATGACATATTCAGAATCAGCACCCCAAAAATACCCTAAATTCGATTAAATATCTTTGGCACCAAAAATGCTGTTGACCAGTGTTATCAATCTATCTATTATCTATCTATAGATCTATCCATCTATCTATAGATATATCTATAGATAGATAGATAATACCAAGCCCGATGTTTAGCAATAAACATAATAAAATGGTACATAAAGAGTTAAATAAAGACACACACACACAAAAGTTGCGTTAAGTCGGGGTCACACTTGCGAAAAACTCACCCGAGTCTCGCAAGTCAGTACCCAGCACTACCACCGACACTCGGGACTAGAGCGTTCAGCTGCATAGAAATACATGCAACCGCATGCTCCGGTCCCGTTTGCTGGCGGCAGTGCTGGGTATTGATGCAAGAGACTCGTGTGAGTTTCTCACAAGTGTGAGCCCGGCCTTACATGCAATATCTGTTTAGTTTATAAAAAGAAAATGAAAAAAAAAAAATGGTGTGGGTTCCCGCGCAATTTTCTGCACCAGAGAGGGAAAGCCAGAGACTAGGGGCCGATGTTTATAGACTGGGAAGGGGTTAATACCCATGGAGCTTCCCAGGCTATGAATCTTAGCCCACGGCTGTATATTTAGCCTTTACTGGCTATTAAAATATGTCAACCCCCCCCCCAAAAAAAAAAAATGACGTGGGGTCCCCCTATAATTTATAGCCAGAAAGGCTACGCAGACAGCTGCGGGCTGATATTCATAGCCTAGAAAAAGGGGCCAATGATATTGCCCCCCCGGCTACAAACACCAGCACTCAACCGCCCCAGAAATGGCGCATCTGTAAGATGCGCCAATTCCAGCACTTAGCCTCGCTCTTCCCACTGCGCTGTAGTGGTGGCACATGGGATAATAGGGGGTTAATGTCACCTTTGAATTGAAAGGTGACATCAAGCCGGCTTAGTAATGGACAGGCATCAATAAGACACCTATCCATTACTAATCCTACAGTTGATAATGAGTTAAATAAACACACATATGCAGAATAAAGTATTATAATGAATTAAAACACCATAAAATACCATCTTATCCAATTGTTCTACACACAATTATCCGCTTCATGACCGAAGGCATTTTTGTTTTTGCGTTTTCGTTTTTTGCTCCTCTTATTCCCAGATTCATAAAACTTTTGTACTTTTTGGCTAAAATGGCCATGTGAAGGCTTGATTTCTTGTGGGACAAGTTGTACTTTTGAACGACACCATTGGTTTTAACATCTCATCTACTGGAAAAAAATTCCAAATGCGGTGAAATTGCAAAAAAAAAAGTGCAATTCCACAGTTGTTTTTTTTTATACTAGGTTCACTAAATGCTAAAACTGATGTGACATAATGATTCTCCAGGTCATTACGATTTCATAG
The DNA here is from genome assembly GCF_051348905.1 of Ranitomeya variabilis. Taxonomy (NCBI): domain Eukaryota; kingdom Metazoa; phylum Chordata; class Amphibia; order Anura; family Dendrobatidae; genus Ranitomeya; species Ranitomeya variabilis. Next base: position 110,979,143 of record NC_135238.1, on the reverse strand, counting down.
ACACCAAACATGTCTAGGTTCTTTTTTATTTTAAGTGGTGAAAAAAAGTCCAAACTTTGGTTAAAAAAAAGGCACTATTTTCCAAGACAAAGCGTCTCCATTTTTCGTTATCTGGGGCTGGGCGAGGGCATATTTTGTGTGCACCGAGCTTGAGTTTTTATCAATACCATTTTGGTGTGTATACGATCTTTTGATCACCCGTTATTGCAATGTAGCGGCGGCCAAAAAAAAGGAATTCTGGGGGTTTTAATTTTTTTCCTCATTACGCCATTCAGCGATCAGGTTAATGCTTTTTTTATATTGATATATTGGGCGATTCTGAACATGGCGATACCAAATATGTGTATATTTGATTTTTTTTTACTGTTTTATTATTTTGAACGGGGCGAAAGGGGGATGATTTGAACATTTATATACTATATATACAGACCTGGAGAAAGACATATGTGGTGTTGAAACGTAGTCCATAAGGGATTGAATGAATGCAATATTGTAACTGAAGAAATCTGGAACTTTTTAATGGATAAATAAAAGGTATATTTTACTCTACCATTGGACTGATCGCTGGAGAAACAAAAAGTTTTTTCTTTTCATGTGTGGATTTGTCCCAATCCGTTTTCCGTGCGAACTGTAACCACAGGTTGGATGTATTCCTGTTTCTTCAAAGCGGTAAGCTGGCTTTGCCAAAAACTCATCTATATATATATATATATATATATATATATATATATATATATATATATATATATATATATATATCTATATCTATATCTATATCTATCTATCTATCTATCTATATATATATATATATATATATATATATATATATATATATATATAAGAGGCATCGCTATTACTCGCTAAACCCGCCCCCTGCACAGTAGCTCCGCCCACACACATCACCACACATAATCCCACCCCCCACCCCATTATTACACACAATCCCGCCCCCCACCACATTACCACACACAATCCCGCCCCCCCACCACATCACAACACATAATCCCGCCCCCACAACATCACCACACATAATCCCGCCCCCACCACATTACCACACATAATCCCGACCCCACCACATTACCACACATAATCCCGCCCCCCACCATATTACCAAACATAATCCCGCCCCCCATATTACCACACGAGGCTCCATCCCCACACATTACCACACGAGGCTCCGTCCCCACACATTACCACACGAGGCTCCATCCCCACACATTACCACACGAAGCTCTGTCCCCACACATTACCACACGAGGTTCAGTCCCCCCCCACATTACCACACGAGGCTCCGTCCCCCCACATTACCACACGAGGCTCTGTACCCACACATTACCACAGGAGGCTCTGTCCTCACACATTACCATACGAGGCTCCGTCCCCACACATTACCATACAAGGCTCCGTCCCTCCACATTACCACACAAGGCTCCGCCCTCACACATTACCACATGAGGCTCCGTCCCCACACATTACCACACGAATCCAGTTTGCTTTTGATTTTACACTGTTAACAAAATGTATTAATAATTAAAAATCAGAATAATACTATTATTGTTATTAACTTCATTTTAAGTTAATTTACCATCTGTGTAAGCGCTATTGAATGTTGTCATTATTTACTTTAGTTTAATCACTAGCAGCGTTAATTAGATAGCAATGAGCATGCCGAGCGTTAGATGGCTAGAAACAGCTAGTCTATATATATATATATATATATAAGAGGCATCGTGATTACTCGCTAATCCATCCCCCGGCACAGTAGCTCCGCCCCCCACCCCATGAACACACAGAATCCTGCCCCCCACCCCACTACCATACACAATCCCGCCCCCCACCACATTACCACACACAATCCCGCCCCAACCACATTACCACACACAATCCCGCCCCAACCACATTACCACACATAATCCTGCCCCCCACCACACAACCACACCCCCCACCACACAATCCCACCCCCCACCACACAATCCTGCCCCTCTACCACATCACCACACATAATCCCCCCACCACATCACCACACATAATCCTGCACCCCCACATCACCACACAAAATAACGCCCCCCCACATCACCACACATAATACTGCCCACCCACATCACCACATACCGCTCCCCACCACAATACCCCCCATATTCCTGCCCCCCACCACTTTACCACATAATCCCGTCCCCCACATTACCACACATCATCCCGTCCCCCACCACATTACCACACATAATCCCGCCCCCCACCACATTACCACACATAATCCCGACCCCCAACCACACATAATCCCACCCTCCTACCACATCACCACACATAATGCCCCCACCACATCAACACACATAATCCCATCCCCCAACACATCACTACACATAATTTCACCCCCCACATAACTACACATAATCCCGCCCCCCACCACATCACCACACATAATCACGCCCCCCACATAATCCCGCCCCCCACCACAATACCGCACATAATCCCGCCCCACCACCACATTACCACACATAATCCCGCCCCCCACCACATTACCACACATCATCCCGTCCCCCCACCACATTACCACACATAATCCCGCCCCCCACCACATTACCACACATAACCCCGACCCCCAACCACACATAATCCCACCCTCCTACCACATCACCACACATAATGCCCCAACACATCACCACAAATAATCCCATCCCAACACATCACTACACATAATTTCACCCCCCACATAACTACACATAATCCCGCCCCCCCACCACATCACCACACATAATCACGCCCCCCCACATAATCCCGCCCCCCACCACAATACCGCACATAATCCCGCCCCCCACCACATTACCAGACATAATCCCGCCCCCCACCACATTACCACGCATCATCCCGTCCCCCCCACCACATTACCACACATAATCCCGCCCCCCACCACATTACCTCACATAATCCCGCCCCCCACCACATCACCACATATAATCCCGCCCCCCCACCGCATTACCACACATAATTCCGCCCCCACCACATCACCACACAATCCCGCCCCCCCAACACATCACCACACACAATGCCGCCCCCACCACATCACCACACATAATCCCACCCCCCAACACATCACCACGCATAATCCTGCCTCCCCAACGCATCATCACACATAATCCTGCACCCAAAACACATCACCACATAAAATCCCGCCCCCACCACATCACCACACATAATCCCGCCCCCACATCAACACACATAATCTTGCCCCACCACATCACTACACATAATCCAGCCCCCCACCACATCACCACACATAATCCCACCCACCACATCACCACACATAATCCCACCCCCCCACATCACCACAAATAATCCCATCCCCCACATCACCACACATAATCCCGCCCCCACCACATCAACACACATAATCCCGCCCCCCACCACATCAACACACATAATCCCGCCCCCCACCACATCACCAAAGATAATCCCGCCCCCCACCACATCACCACACAATTTCACCCCCCACCACATCACCACACATAATCCCATCCCCCACATCACCACACATAATCCCGCCCCCACCACATCACCACACATAAGCTCGCCTTCCACCACATCACCATACATAATCCCGCCCCCCCACATTCCCACATAATCCCGCCCCCCCACCACATCACCACACATAATCCTGCCCCCCACCACATCACCACACATAATTTCACCCCCCACCACATCACCACACATAATCCAGCCCCCACCACGTCACCACACATAATCCCACCCCCCACATCACCACACATAATCCCGCCCCCCCACATCACCACACATAATCCCGCCCCCCCACCACATCACCACACATAATCCCGCCCCCCCACCACATCACCACATAATCCTGCCCTCGATGACATCACCACAGATAATCCTGCCCCCATCACATCACCACACATAATCCCGCCCTCCACCACATCACCACACATAATCCCGCCCCCCACATCACCACATAATTTCACCCCCCACCACATCACCACACATAATCCCGCCCCCCACCACATCACCACACATTATCCCGCCCCCCAACACATCAACACACACAATCCTGCCCCCCACATCACCACACATAATCTTGCCCCCCACCACATTACCGCAGATAATCCCGCCCCCCACCACATATAATGCCGCCCCCCACCACCACATATAATCCTGCCCCCCTACATCACCACACAATACCCCCCACCACATTACTACACATAATCCAGTCCCCCACCACTATAACACACATAATCCCGGCTCCCCACCACATTACCACACATAATCCCGGCTCCCCACCACATTACCACACATAATCCCATGCCCCACGACATTACCACACATAATCCCATGCCCCACGACATTACCACACATAATCTCGCCCCCACATCACCACACATAATCCCGCCCCCACCACATCACCACACATGATCCCGCCCCCCCACATCACCACACAATCTCGCCCCCCACCTAATCACCACACATAATCCCACCCCCCCATCGCATCACAACACATAATCCGGCCCCCCCACCACATTACCACACATAATCCCGCCCCCACACCACATTACCACATAATCCCGCCTCCCAACTCATCACCACGCATAATCCCGCCTCCCCAATGCATCACCACACATAATCCTGCCCCTCACCCCATTACCACACAAAATCCCGCCCCCACATCACCACACATAATCCCGCCCCCCACCACATCACCACACATAATCCCGCACCCCACCACATCACCACACATAATCCCACCCCCACCACATTACCACACATAATCCCACCCCCAACACATCACCACACATAATCCCACCCCCCATATCACCATATAATCCCGCCCCCCCACCACATCACCAAAGATAACCCGCCCCCCACATTACCACACATAATCCCGCCCCGCACCACATTACCACACATAATCCTGTCCCCCCACATCACCACACATAATCCCGCCCCCCACTACATCACCACAAATAATCCCGTCCCCCACATCACCACACATAATCCCGCCCCCACCACATCACCACACATAATCCCGCCCCCACCACATCACCACACATAATCCCGCCCCCCACTACATTACCACACATAGTCCCGCCCCCCACCACATTACCACACATAATCCCGCCCCCACATTACCACACATAATCCTGCCCCCCCACCAAATTAACACACATAATACCGCCCCCTCACCACATTACCACACATAATCCCGCCCCCCACCACATTAACACACATAATCCCGCCCCTACATCACCACACAATCTCGCCCCCTTCGACATCACTACAGATAATCCTGCCCCCCACCACATCACCACACATAATCCCGCCCCCCACCACATCACCACACATAATCCCGCCCCCACCACATCACCACACAATTTCACCCCCCACCACATCACCACACATAATCCCGCCCCCCACATCACCACACAATCACGCCCCCCACATCACCACATACCACCCCCCACCACAATACCACACATAATCCTGCCCCCACCACATTACCACACATTATCCCTCCGCGCACCACATCACCACACATAATCCCGCCCACCACCACATCACCACACATAATCCCGCCCCCCACCACATCACCACACATAATCCCGCCCCCCACATCACCACACATTTTCCTGCCCCCCACATTACCACACATAATCTCGCCCCCACCACATTACCACAGATAATCCCGCCCCCCCCCCCACATTACCACACGAGGCTCCGTCCCCACACATTACCACACGAGGCTCCGTGTTATGGACTGGTGATTTAGGAGCGACATGCGACTAGCTCTGAGCAGGTGGTAACTATACTGACCGCAGTTCCTGATCTTAACAACACTAGAAGTAGCCGTGGGATGTTCCTGTCTCTCCCTAGACACCTCTTCACAGCCGGAGAACTAGCTACCCCTAAAGGTAGAAACAGGAAAGCTATCTTGCCTCAGAGAAAATCCCCAAAGGATAGGACAGCCCCCCACCAATAATGACTGTGAGTGGAGAGGGAAATGACATATGTAGAATGAAACAAGATGTAGCAAAGGAGGCCACTTCTAGCTAGATAGTACAGGACAGAACACTGTGCGGTCAGTAATAAAAACTAGAAAAAGTCCACCGCAGAGAATGCAAAAATCTCCACACCTGACTGACTAAAGGTGTGGAGGGCAAAATCTGCTGCCCAGAGCTTCCAGCTTAGCTGAATAGATCCATACTGATAAGCTGGACAAATGAGAAAAACATAGAATGTGCTGAACAATAAAGTCCACAACAAGTGGACTGCAAAAGGACAAGCAAGGACTTATCTTTGCTGAACAGGTCAGAGTGTCAGGGAAATCCAAAAGAGCCGTGACTCCAAGCAGGAACAATTGACAACTGGCATTGATTGAGGGATAAGGCCAGACTAAAATAGCCGAGCCAGAAAGACGATCCGTGGAAGCAGCTGCTGATGCTAAATCGAAGAAGCAGCCATACCACTCAAAACCACCGGAGGGAGCCCAAGAGCAGAACTCACAAAAGTGCCACTTACAGCCACCGGAGGGAGCCCAAGAGCAGAATTCACAACAGTACCCCCCGTTGAGGAGGGGTCACCGAACCCTCACCAGAGCCCCCAGGCCGATCAGGACGAGCCAAGTGAAAAGCAAGAACCAAATCGGCGGCATAGACATCGGAGGCAACAACCCAAGAATTATCCTCCTGGCCATAACCCTTCCACTTGAAAAGATACGGAAGCCTCCACCTCGAAAAACGAGAATCCAAAATTTTCTCAACCACATATTCCAACTCCCCCTCAACCAACACCGGGGCAGGAGGATCAACAGAGGGAACAACGGGTACCACATATCTCCGCAACAAAGATCTATGGAAAACATTGTGGATGGCAAAAGAGGCTGGAAGGGCCAAAGGAAAAGACACTGGATTGATAATCTCAGAAATCTTATAAGGACCAATAAACCGAGGCTTGAACTTAGGGGAAGAAACTTTCATAGGAACATGACGAGAAGATAACCAGACTAAATCCCCCACCCGAAGCCGAGGACCAACACACCGACGGCGGTTAGCAAAACGTTGAGCCTTTTCCTGAGACAAGGTCAAAATGTCTACCACAGGAGTCCAAATCTGCTGTAACCTGTCCATCACAGAATCCACACCAGGACAATCAGAAGGCTCAACCTGCCCTGAAGAAAAACGAGGATGGAAACCAAAATTACAAAACAAAGGCGAAACCAAAGTAGCCGAACTGGCCCGATTATTAAGGGCAAACTCGGGCAACGGCAAGAAAGCCACCCAATCATCCTGATCAGCAGACACAAAGCATCTCAAATAGGTTTCCAAGGTTTGATTAGTTCGCTCAGTTTGGCCATTTGTCTGAGAATGGAACGCCGAAGAAAAAGACAAATTAATGCCCATCCTAGCACAGAAGGCCCCATAAAACCTAGAGACAAACTGGGAACCTCGGTCAGACACAATATTCTCCGGAATGCCATGCAAACAAACCACATGCTGAAAAAACAATGGAACCAAATCAGAGGAGGAAGGCAATTTAGGCAAAGGTACCAAATGGACCATTTTAGAGAACCGGTCACAAACCACCCAGATAACAGACATCTTCTGGGACACAGGAAGATCCGAAATAAAATCCATGGAAATATGCGTCCAGGGCCTCTCAGGGACCGGCAAAGGCAAAAGCAACCCACTAGCGCGGGAACAGCAAGGCTTAGCCCGGGCACAAGTCCCACAGGACTGCACAAAAGAACGCACATCCCGCGACAAGGAAGGCCACCAAAAGGACCTAGCAACCAAATCTCTGGTACCAAAAATCCCAGGATAACCAGCCAACACCGAACAATGGACCTCAGAAATTACCTTACTTGTCCATCTATCAGGAACAAACAGCTTCCCCATAGGACAGCGGTCAGGTTTATCAGCCTGAAATTCCTGAAGCACCCGCCGTAAATCAGGGGAGATGGCAGAAAGAATCACCCCTTCCCTAAGAATGCCAACCGGCTCAAGAACTCCAGGAGAATCAGGCAAAAAACTCCTAGAGAGGGCATCCGCCTTAACATTCTTAGATCCCGGAAGATATGAGACCACAAAATCGAAACGGAGAAAAACAGGGACCATCGAGCTTGTCAAGGGTTCAGCCGCTTGGCCGACTCGAGGTAAATCAGATTCTTATGATCGGTCAAGACCACTATGCGGTGCTTGGCTCCCTCAAGCCAATGTCGCCACTCCTCAAATGCCCACTTCATAGCCAACAACTTCCGATTGCCGACATCATAATTGCGTTCCGCAGGCAAAAACTTTCGGGAAAAAAAGGCACACGGTTTCATCAAGGAACCATCAGAATTCCTCTGTGACAAAACGGCCCCTGCCCCAATCTCAGAAGCGTCAACCTCAACCTGAAAAGGAAGAGAAACATCCGGCTGACGCATCACAGGGGCAGAAGTAAATCGGCGTTTAAGCTCCTGAAAGGCCTCAACAGCCGCAGAGGACCAATTCGTCACATCAGCGCCTTTCTTCGTCAAATCGGTCAAGGGCTTAACCACACTGGAAAAGTTGGCAATGAAACGGCGATAAAAATTAGCAAAGCCCAAAAATTTCTGAAGGCTCTTCACAGATGTGGGTTGAATCCAGTCATGAATGGCTTGGATCTTAACAGGATCCATTTCTATAGACGAAGGAGAAAAAATAAACCCCAAAAAAGAGACCTTCTGAACTCCAAATAGGCACTTAGACCCCTTCACAAATAAGGCATTATCACGAAGGATCTGGAATACCATCCTGACTTGCTTCACATGAGACTCCCAATCATAGGAAAAAATCAAAATATCATCCAAATACACAATCAAGAATTTATCAAGATAACTGCGAAAAATATCATGCATGAAGGACTGAAATACAGAAGGAGCATTAGAAAGCCCGAAAGGCATCACAAGGTATTCAAAATGGCCTTCGGGCGTATTAAATGCAGTTTTCCATTCGTCACCCTGTTTAATACGAACAAGTTTATATGCCCCTCGAAGGTCAATCTTGGTAAACCAACTAGCCCCCTTAATCCGAGCAAACAAATCAGAAAGCAAAGGTAAAGGGTATTGGAATTTGACCGTGATCTTATTAAGAAGGCGATAATCAATACAGGGTCTCAAGGAGCCATCCTTCTTGGCAACAAAAAAGAATCCCGCTCCCAATGGTGACGAAGACGGCCGAATATGCCCCTTCTCCAAAGACTCCTTAACATAGCTCCGCATGGCGTCATGCTCTGGCACAGACAGATTGAAAAGTCGGCCCTTAGGGAACTTACAGCCAGGAATCAAGTCAATAGCACAATCACAGTTCCTATGTGGAGGAAGGGAACTGGACTTGGGCTCATCAAATACATCCTGGAAATCTGACAAAAATTCAGGAACATCAGAAGAGGGGGAAGAGGAAATTGACATCAAAGGAACGTCACTATGTACCCCTTGACAACCCCAACTAGTCACAGACATAGATTTCCAATCCAGCACTGGATTGTGTACTTGTAACCATGGAAAACCCAGTACAACAACATCATGTAAATTATGCAACACCAGAAAACGGCAATCTTCCTGATGTGCTGGAGCCATGCACATAGTCAGCGGAGTCCAATACTGAGGTTTATTCTTGGCCAACGGTGTAGCATCAATACCCCTCAAAGGAATAGGGCTCTGCAAAGGCTGCAAAGAAAAAACCACAGCGCCTGGCGAATTCTAAGTCCATTAAGTTCAGGGCAGCGCCTGAATCCACAAATGCCATGACAGAAAAGGATGACAATGAGCAAATCAGGGTCACAGACAGGAGAAATTTAGGCTGTACGGTACTGATGGTAACAGATCTAGCGACCCTCTTAATACGCTTAGGGCAATCAGAAATAGCATGAGCAGAATTACCACAGTAAAAACACAGCCCATTCTGACGTCTGTATCCCCGCTGTTCTGCTCTAATCAAAATCCTATCACATTGCATAGGCTGAGGACTCTGTTCAGAGGACGCTGCCATATGGTGCACCACTTTGCGCTCGCACAGGCGCCGATCAATCTGAATGGCTAGAGACATAGATTCGCTCAAACCAACAGGCGTGGGGAACCCCACCATAACATCTTTAAGAGCTTCAGAAAGACCCTTTCTGAAAATTGCTGCCAGAGCGTCCTCATTCCATTTAGTGAGCACAGACCATTTTCTAAATTTCTGGCAGTATAATTCTGCCGCTTCCTGACCCTGACACAGGGCCAACAAGGTTTTTTCCGCATGATCCACAGAGTTAGGTTCGTCATACAATAATCCGAGCGATTGAAAAAGTGCATCTACATTAAGCAATGCCGGATCCCCTGACTCAAGGGATAATGCCCAGTCCTGAGGGTCACCACGCAGCAGAGAAATAACTATTTTAACTTGCTGAATGGGATCTCCAGAGGAACGGGGTTTCAGAGCAAAAAACAATTTGCAGTTATTTTTAAAGTTCAAAAACTTGGATCTATCCCCATAAAACAAATCTGGAGTAGGAATTCTAGGCTCTAAAGCCGGAGTCTGAACAACATAATCTTGGATACTCTGTACTCTTGCAGCAAGCTGATCTACACGAGAAAACAAACCCTGAACATCCATGCCCGCGCCCAAATCCTGAACCACCCAGAGATTAAGAGGAAGGAAAAAGACAAAACAGACTAAAGAAAAAAAAATGGCTCAGAACTCTTTTTCTTTTTCTTCTTTTGAGATGCATTCAACTCATTTTTGGCCAGTTGTACTGTTATGGACTGGTGATTTAGGAGCGACATGCGACTAGCTCTGAGCAGGTGGTAACTATACTGACCGCAGTTCCTGATCTTAACACAACACTAGAAGTAGCCGTGGGATGTTCCTGTCTCTCCCTAGACACCTCTTCACAGCCGGAGAACTAGCTACCCCTAAAGGTAGAAACAGGAAAGCTGTCTTGCCTCAGAGAAAATCCCCAAAGGATAGGACAGCCCCCCACAAATAATGACTGTGAGTGGAGAGGGAAATGACATACGTAGAATGAAACAAGATGTAGCAAAGGAGGCCACTTCTAGCTAGATAGTACAGGACAGAACACTGTGCGGTCTATGCGGTCAGTAATAAAAACTAGAAAAAGTCCACTGCAGAGAATGCAAAAATCTCCACACCTGACTGACTAAAGGTGTGGAGGGCAAAATCTGCTGCCCAGAGCTTCCAGCTTAGCTGAATAGATCCATACTGATAAGCTGGACAAATGAGAAAAACATAGAATGTGCTGAACAATAAAGTCCACAACAAGTGGACTGCAAAAGGACAAGCAATGACATATCTTTGCTGAACAGGTCAGAGTGTCAGGGAAATCCAAAAGAGCCGTGACTCCAAGCAGGAACAATTGACAACTGGCATTGATTGAGGGATAAGGCCAGACTAAAATAGCCAAGCCAGAAAGACGATCAGTGGAAGCAGCTGCTGATGCTAAATCCAAGAAGCAGCCATACCACTCAAAACCACCGGAGGGAGCCCAAGAGCGGAATTCACAACAGCTCCGTCCCTCCACATTACCACACGAGGCTGTGTCCCCAAACATTACCACATGAGGCTCCACCCCCACATTACCACCTGACACTTCGTCCCCACACATTACCACACAAGGCTCCTTCCCCCTACATTACCACACAAGGCTCTGCCCCCCACATTACCAAACGAGGCTCCATCCCCACACATTAACACACGAGGCTCCGTCCCCTTACATTACCACACGAGGCTCCATCCCCACACATTACCACACGAGGCTCCGTCCCCACACATTACCACACGAGGCTCCTCCCCCCATTACCACACGCAGCACTTCCTTTCTATGTAATTCAACCACTTCAGCCAAGGTAAACATACATTTAATTGCATAATCACCAGCAGCGTTAATTAGATAGCAATGAGCGTGCCGAGCGTTAGCTGGCTGGAAACAGCTAGTATCTAATATATATATATATATATATATATATATATATATATATATATATATATATATATATATATATATATATATATATATATATATATATATATATATATATATATATATATATATATATATATAATTATATACCAGCTGTTTCCAGCCAGCTAACGATTGGCACGTTCAATGCTATCTAATTAACGCTGCTGGTGATTAAACTAAAGTAAATAATGACAACAATCCTACGATTTAGTCGATATTGTTGTTGTTGATCAGCTACTGCATTGTTGTCCGGATTTTCCTGTGGCCTGTGAGATGGACCTGGCGACTCTTCTTGGCTCATTTTGTTTTGGAGAATGTGGATGCAATTAAATGTACGTTTACCTTGGCTGAAGTGGTTGAACTACATAGAATGGAAGTGCTGCGTGTGTTAATGTGGGAGGGGCGGAGCCTCGTGTGGTAATGTGTGGGGACGGAGCCTCGTGTGGTAATGTGTGGGGATGGAGCCTCGTGTGGTAATGTGGGGGGACGGAGCCTCGTGTGGTAATGTGGGGGGACGGAGCCTCGTGTGGTAATGTGTGGGGATGGAGCCTCGTGTGGTAATGTGTGGGGACGGAGCCTCGTGTGGTAATAAGGGGGGACGGAGCCTCGTGTGGTAATGTGTGGGGACGGAGCCTCGTGTGGTAATGTGGGGGGGTGGGATTATGTGTGGTAATGTGGTGGGGGGCGGGATTATGTGTGGTAATGTGGTGGGGGGGCGGGATTGTGTGTGTAATGTGGTGGGGGCGGGATTATCTGTGGTAATGTGGTGGGGAGCAGGATTAGGTGTGGTAATGTGGTTGGGGCGGGATTATGTGTGGTGATGTGGTGGGGGGAGAGATTGTGTGGTAATGTGGTTGGGGGCGGGATTATGTGCGGTGATGTGGTGGGGGGGCGGGATTATGTGCGGTGATGTGGGGGGCGGGATTGTGTGTGGTAATGTGGTCGGGGCGGGATTGTGTGTGGTGATGTGGTGGGGGCGGAGCTACTGTGCAGGGGGCGGGATTAGCGAGTAATCACGATGCCTCTTATATATATATAGATATATATATATATTTAATTTTTTTATATATTTACTTTTTACTTTTTGCATGCTTCAATAGTCTCCATGGGAGAATAGAAGCTACAGTTGTCTGATCACCTATGCTACACACAGGGGATGATCAGATCGCCTGTGTATAGTAGAAATGCTCACTTGTCATGAGTGCCGACCACCGGAGTACTAGACCACTGTCCTAGACAGGGCAGAGAAGTGCGCCTGCGCAGGAGCACAATGTAGGGAACACTGTGGATAACGTAGGACGTGTCATCCACACAAAGCACAGAAGGAGACCAAGGAGGAGACCATCGCAAGGAGGGACCAAAACAGCGACACCCATCGGACCTGACCGCCCCATAGGTGAATAATATAAAAGGTTTTTTTCTTGTCTTGCAGGCCAGATCGAGGGCATATATATAGCATAGTAGAATCCTGTATATCAGGGCTGAAAGGTACTTGTCTTATCTCATATGGCATAAACCTGGTGACAGGTTCCCTTTAAGGAATGTGCTCCTCGCCATTTCTGAGGACATCACAACCATGGATCAGACCTCAATCCGAGGACAATAAAACATTTGTAATTCTTATCTATGACATTCAGAAATATTCCCCCCTTTCCATTCTGATAGCTGTCTCACATCACTGCACTATTCTATGTCCTGTTGTGTATAAATGTGACTCCAGAAATTGTGATATACCATGCCTGATGAAGAGACCCGAATAGGAATGAAAGCTTAAAGGGAACCGGTCACCCCCAAAATCGAAGGTGAGCTAAGCCCACCGTCATCAGGGGCTTATCTACAGCATTCTGTAATGCTGTAGATAAGCCCCCGATGTTACCTGAAAGATGAGAAAAAGAGGTTAGATTATACTCACCTGGGGGGCGGTCCTGTCCGATGGGCATTGCGGTGCGGTCCAGCGCCTATCTTCATACGATCACGTCCTCTTCTGGTCTTCATGCCGCGGCTCCAGCACATGCATACTTTGTCTGCCCTGTTGAGGGCAGAGCAAAGTACTGCAGTGCGCAGGTGCTGGGCCTCTCTGACCATTCCCGGCGCCTGCGCACTGCAGTTCTTTGCTTTGCCCTCAACAGGGCAGACAAAGCATGCCTGCGCTGGAGCGTGAAGACCAGAAGAGGACGTCATCAAATCAAGATAAGAGGCCCATCGGACCGGACTGCAGTGGGACCGCCCCTGGGTGAGTATAATCTAACCTCTTTTTCTCATCTTTCAGGTAACATCGGGGGCTTATCAACAGCATTACAGAATGCTGTAGATAGGCCCCTGATGACAGTGGGCTTAGCTCACCTTCGATTTTGGGGGTGACAGGTTCCCTTTAAATGGAATCAACCAGTGAATACTCTCAATTTGTATTATTTTTTCTTCTATCTCCTGCCTCTTTAAATAACTCAATATACTAATCAAAATGTGCTGCATTCACTTCACACAAGGCAAACAGAATTTCACCAGTTTAATTGAAATGGTTGCTTTGAGCAAACAGAAACTGATCTTCGGCTCTCTTTAAAGGTACCATCACATTTAGCGACGCTGCAGCGATCTAGACAACGATGCCGATCGCTGCAGCATCGCTGTTTCGTCGTTGTATGGTCGCTGGAGAGCTGTCTGTGTGACAGCTCTCCAGCGACCAATGATGCCGGTCCCCGGGTAACCAGGGTAAACATCAGGTTACTAAGTGCAGGGCCGCGCTTAGTAACCCGATGTTTACCCTGGTTACCAGTGCTAATGTAAAAAAAAACAAACACTACATACTTACATTCCGGTGTCTGTCCCCCGGCGCTGTGCTTTCCTGCACTGACTGTGAGCGCCGGCCGGGAAGCACAGCGGTGACGTCACCGCTGTAATCTGCTTTACGGCTGGCCGGCACTGACAGTGCAGGAAAGCACAGCGCCAGGGGACAGACACCGGAATTTAAGTATGTAGTGTTTGGTTTTTTTTACATTTACACTGGTAACCAGGGTAAACATCGGGTTACTAAGCGCGACCCTGCGCTTAGTAACCCGATGTTTACCCTGGTTACCAGTGAAGACATCGCTGAATCGGCGTCACACACACCGATTCAGCGATATCTGCGGGAGTCCAGCGACGAAAAAAAGTTCTGGACTTTCTGCTCCGACCAACGATGGCACAGCAGGATCCTGATCGCTGCTGCGTGTCAAACTCAATGATATCGCTATCCAGGACGCTGCAACGTCACAGACAGCTAGCGATATCGCTCAGTGTGAAGGTACCTTAAGGTCATTTATTGTTCTGGTTTCCAAGCATTATACTAAGAGAAGTAGCAACTGCAGCATCATTAGGGGACAGCAAGGCCATCCGTAAAGAAGGTAAGGATAATTCTTTGCCATCTCTGTCTACCCAAAAAATTGGATGTTGCTTCTGATCTTAATCCTATAAATCAAATGCTCACGAGGCTCCTGGCGAGAGGTAAGGCTGCTGATCCAAGTGTCAGCTTAGTGTAATTCAATTCTGTAGTATGAGAGAATCATAGTACAAGTGAGGAGAAGATGCAGAACAAAATGTCTCCATTCCGTGAGTCCACGGAAACCTGACAGCACTGGGATGTCATCTGAGTGCAGTCTGATGTTTTTAATGCACTCGTTGACTTGAATGGCAGAGTGCGATCAGATTTGCGCTTCAAATTGCAGAAAGCAGCCATTTTTTTTTCATGCAAAATCAGTATAAGAAAAAAAAGATCAGCATAGCTTTAAAGAATAACAATGCTCCGAGTGCTATCCGATAAAACATTTGGATAGCACTCGTCAATTTACAATGTATGTAAACAACTGAACTTTTGTGTTTCCTCCTCCAACAAACCTATCTAAACTTGATAATCCCATTTTTATGTGTGGTTTTACCATAACTTCCAAAATGGATGCTTGCGGTCTTGGAGTTACATTTGACCGAGATCTTTCCATCACTTCCTATATCCAAACACTCACTTCCTTATGTCACCTGTACCAGAAAAAACATGTCCAGAATCTGCCCTTTTCTTACCATTGAAACTATAAAAACTGTTAATGTCTCTTACTACTTCTTAACTGCTGTCTGGACTACTGCAGCACTCTATCAATCAGCCTTCCTCTCCCTAAACTCTCCTCTCTCCAATCCACCATGAATGAAGCTCTCAGGCTCACATTTTTTGACCAGCCATTACACAGATGACTTCATCCTGAGCCAGTCATCGCACTGGTTGCCCATCTGCTATAGAATACAACATAAGTTTATCACAGTCACCCAGAAATCTCCCCACACTTTTGAACTGCCCTACATCACCTCCCTCATTTCTGTCTACCACACTATCTGTGCGCTCCGTTCTGTTAACATCTTCCATACTTTGAATTTCCCTCCCTAATCTCCAAGAATTTTCTTGCGCTGCACCAATTCTATTAAATGCACTATCTGTCATGTCGGACGCTGTACAGACCAGGTCGTTCGACAGACAGCGGTAATTCCGCTTTTGACCACTATTTGCTCATTGGCGTTGGCTAGATTTTATCTAGCTGTTCCGGGGTTAATTTACCTGATCCTCGGATTGGAAGCTGGGCCATGCCCATTGCCTTTAGAAAGCTCTCATGATCATTGGGCGTCGCTGATTATAGCTTCTGTCTTGTGCATTGTTATCTCGGTCTGGAGTGGAGAGCTCAACTTGAGAAATGTGTATTTTCTGTTCAAGAGTTGCCTTTCTTGGGTTATATTGTGTCTGCTTCTGGTTTTAAAATGAACGCCGCTAAGGTGCAAGCGGTGCTGCATTGGGACAACCCGATAACCTGAAAGCACTTCAGCGGTTCCTTGGGTTTTCTAACTACTATAGGAAAATTATCAAGGATTTTTCCATCATTGCTAAACCGCTAACTGACATGACTAAAAAGGGTACCAATTTCTCCGTTTGGCCTGAGGCTGCTGTGCGCGCATTTGAATTTCTTAAGAACAGTTTTGTTTCAGCCCCCATTCTTGTGCAGCCAGATGTATCAAAACCCTTTGTTGTGGAAGTCGATGTGTCTGAGGTTGGTGTGGGGGCGGTACTATCTCAAGGCTCATCTTTGAGTGGTTTGCGTCCGTGCGCCTATTTCTCCAAGAAACTGTCGTCCGCCGAACGTAATTACCGATCATAAGAATCTGCTGTATTTGTAGTCAGCCAAACGTCTGTCCCCCAGGCAGGCTCACTGGGCATTGTTTTTCACGCGGTTCAATTTTGTTGTCACTTATAGACCGGGGTCTAAAAACACTAAGGCGGATGCTCTGTCCAAGTGTTTTCCGGGGGGAGAACCTCGGGAGGATCCAGTACCCATCCTCCAAAAGGGTGTTGTGGTTTCGGCTCTCACTACCGATGTTGAGGCTGAGATTGCCGAGGCTCAGAAGGAGGTACCATCTGAGCTTCCCATCAACAAATCTTTTGTACCGCTTCATCTCCGCTTAAAGGTTTTGGCGGAGCATCATGATGCTGTCCTGGCTGGCCACCCAGGGGTTAGAGGTACCTTGGAGTTGGTGTCACGTCAGTTTTGGTGGCCCAAGATCCGACAGGACGTGGTCTCATACGTGTCAGCTTGTACCACGTGCGGTAGGGCTAAGACGCCCCGCTCCCGTCCTGTTGGCACACTACTTCCTCTTGAGGTACCTAGTAAGCCTTGGACGGAAATCTCCATGGATTTCATCACTGATTTGCCCTCATCAGCTGGGAACACGGTCATCTAAAAGGTCATCTAAAATGGTTTTTCTAAAATGTCGCACTTTGTGTCTTTGCCTTCGTTGCCTAACGCTAAGACTCTGGCTCAGGTATTTGTGCAGGAGGTGGTCAGACTTCATGGGGTTCCGTCTGACATTGTGTCTGATGGGGGGTCTCAGTTTGTGGCAAAATTTTGGAAAGCATTTTGCTCAAGGCTGGGGATGAAGTTGTCTCATTCTTCGGCGTTTCATCCTCAGTCAAATGGTCAGACGGAACGTATGAACCAAAATTTGGAACAGTACCTACGCTGCTTTGTCTCTGATAACCAGGAGGAGTGGTCTACCTTACTTCCTTTGGCTGAGTTTGCCATCAATAATCTTCGCCAGGAGTCGTCTGGGGAATCTCCATTTTTGTGTTTACGGGCTACATCCTCAATTTTGTACTTTGAGTCAGAGGGGCTCTTCCGGCATTCCGGAGGAGAACCAGTTAGGAGCACAATTGTCATCAGTCTGGAGGAGAGTTAAACAGCGCCTGTTGAGTGTGGGTGCTAGGTACAAACGTGTGGCTGACAGTAGGCGTGTGCCAGGTCCGGACCTGAGTGTGGATGACTGGGTGTGGTTATCCACAAAAAACATAAGACTCAAAATACCGTCCCTTAAATTGGGTCCACGGTTTATTGGTCCATTTAGGGTCACCGCCGTCATTAACCCAGTAGCGTACCGATTGGAGCTCCCTACGGTGTATAAGATACACAACGTGTTCCACAGGTCTCTTCTAAAGAAGGTGGTGGGTTCTGTGGACGCGGCGCCTATGCCACCTCCAGTCTTGGTGGATGGTAATTTGGAGTTTGAAGTCTCCAAGGTGGTTGATTCTCGTGTAGTGCGCCGCACTTTACAGTACTTGGTACACTGGCGTGGTTATGGGCCTGAGGAGAGGTCCTGGGTACCAGCCTCGGACATTCATGCGGATCGGCTGGTCAGGTTTTTTCATCGTCGCCATCCAGACAAGCCGGGTCCTATAAGCCGTGAGGGCCCTGGGGTCCCTCGTAGAAGGCGGGGTACTGTCATGTCGGACGCTGTTCAGAACAGGTCATTCGACAGACAGCGGTAATTCCACTTTTGACCACGATTTGCTCATTGGCGTCGGCTAGATTTTATCTAGCTGTTCCGGGGTTAATTTACCTGATCTTCGGCTTGGAAGCTGGGCCATGCCCATTGCCTTTAAATAGCTCTCCTGATCATTGGGCGTCGCCGATTATAGCTTCTGTCTTGTGCGTTGTTATCTCGGTCTGGAGTGGAGAGCTGGTTGTTGGAGATTCGTTGCTGGTGGTGTATTTTCCTTAGTGTTATTTACTCCTTCCTATATTTGTATTTATTTTGCCCTGCACATTTATAGTGTATTCCTGAGTGACTGCGGCGTGGTGTATATTTTCCTTTATCCTTGTCTGTGCTAACTGTGGGTATAGGTGAATTACCTCTTCACTGGGTGGTGGGCGGAGGTTTCATCCTAGGGTTGAAACAGGAGACAGGGTGAGGTTCGAGGCCTGGACATGCACACCATCAGTGTAAACTCCAGGTAGAGGGTCAGTCAGGATTTCCCTAGTCTGAGGGAAATTGCAGGGGCCCGGGTTATTAGCTCTCGCTCACCTAGTCTCCCCGTGACACTATCCCAGACAATCTGTCTGTATCCTAATATCCAGTTTTAAGAGTGCCCTAAAAACCCAACTCTTGAGATGGGTCTATCAAATCAACTTAATATTCTAACTGTTCTCCAATCCTAAATTTTCCTCAGAATACGGTCCTTTTAATCATCTGTTCACAAACAATCCATGCACTCGGTAGCACTTCGTATCTGGACATAGATAAGACTTACGGATTGTGATCCTTCGCGGGGACAGGGTCCTCTCTTCTCCTGTACCAGTCATGACTTGTATTGTTTAATATTACTGTACTTGTTCATTATGTATACCCCTCCTCACATGTAAAGCACCATGGAATAAATGGCGTTATAATATTGCTGTTATTATTTTTATTATTATTATTATTATTATTATTAATAATAATACTGGCTGTTTACCGGTTCATGCAGCTTGGCAAATAAAAAAACCTTTATATAATATAAAAAATTGACTGTTATACAATTTTTGTATCCCCTATTTTATTATAGATTGCGAGCTTCACAGCTATGCCCTCACTCCTCTTGTTTTAAGTTTTAACCCCTTAATGTCTGACGATAAGAATTTTAACAGCGGCAGTTAAAGATACTTATTCCTCAGCGCCACTTTTTAACGACACTGAGAAATAAGTGCATAGCGCCCCCCAATGTCTGAAATTCTCCAGGGTCTCAGCTACTGAAGGTTGAGACCCCAGGGACCATGATTCGGGTCAGATTTTACCGACCCCAGTGTTGCGATGACCATTATTCACGGAATAACGGCGACCGCAAAAAAAAAAGTCTGATTTCCCATTTAATTTCTCTCTCCTCTATTGTGAGCTAGCACATCAGAGGAGAGAGAAATGGGGTCCCCTGAGCCCTGCCAGGTACCTACGGTGTCCATGGAAAATCCTGCATCCCACTCTCATGTCCCCGGCATCTTCTTCTGGGAAGAAAATGGCGGGCGCATGCGCATTGTGCGCCCACTGAGATCTGCCGACCGGCACACGGTAACAATAGGAAATTTTTCCTATTGGTTCATTTTGGTTGGGCTAGGGATAGGGTTGTGGTTATGGTTTGGATTAGGGCAAGGAGTGTCTTAGGGCAAGAAGTGTGTTAGGGCAAGGAGTGTGTTAGGGCAAGGAGTGTGTTAGGGCAAGGAGTGTGTTAGGGCAAGGAGTGTGTTAGGGCAAGGAGTGTGTTAGGGCAAGGAGTGTGTTAGGGTTGGGATTAGGGTTATCATGAGGGTTGGGATTAGGGTTAGGGGTGTGTTGGGGTTAGGGCTGGAGATAGAATTGGGAGGGTTCCACTGATTAGGTACATCAGGGGGTCTCCAAATGCGATATGGCGCCGACCATTGATTCCAGCCAATTTTGCATTCAAAAAATCAAATGGTGCTCCCACCCTTCTGAGCCCTGTCATGCGCCCAAACAGTGGTTTCCCCCACATATGGGGTAACGGCGTACTCAGGAGAAATTGCACAACAAATATTAGTGTTGTGGTTATGATTGGGCTTACGGTTAGGGTTGGTATTGGGGTTACGGGTGTGTTAGGGTTAGTTTTGTGGTTAGGTTTATGGTTAGGGTTGGGATCAGGGTTAGAGGTGTGTTGGGGTTAGGGTTGGAGTTAGAATTAGGGGTCCATTTTCTACGGATACCCATGTGAAAATAAAAACATTTGGTTCCAAAGTAAATTAAATTTTTTGCGAAAGTAAATTGTTCATTTTTGACTTCCACATTGCTTCAGTTCTCTTGAAGCACCTGAAGTGTTAATAAACTGTTTGAATGTGGTTTTACGCACCTTGATGGGTGCAGTTTTTAGAATGGTGTCATTTTTGGGTATTTTCTGTTACATTGACCCCCCAAACTTACTTCAAATGTGAGGTGGTCCCTACAAAAAATGGTTTTGTAAATTTTGTTGGAAAAATTAGAAATCACTGGTTGACTTATAATCCTTATAACGTCCTAACAAAAAAAAATATGTTTCCAAAATTGTGCTGATGAAAAGTTGACATGTGGCAAATGTTATTTATTAACTATTTTGTGTGACACCACTCTCTGATTTAAGGGTACAAAAATTAAAAGTTTGAAAATTGCTAAATTTTCAACATTTTTGCCAAATTTCCATTTATTTAATAAATAAAAGCAAGTTATATAGAATAAATTTTACCACTAACATGAAGAACAATATGTCACGAAAAAAACAATCTCAGAATCACTGGGATACATTGAAGCGTTCTAAAGCTATAACCTTAAAGTGACAGTGGTCAGAATTGTAAAAATTGGCTTGGTCATTAAGTACCAAATTGGCTCTGTCACTAAGGGGTTAATAAAATTATTATTTCTATAATGCATTCCATTAAAAAAATACAAAAATTGTAAACTTGAAACTTTTACTGTGTGCCCATAAATTAGTCATTCCACAAAAAACATTCTACTCAACCCTGTAATTACAACACCAAAAAGGGAAAGTTATAGAAGTATGAAAACCACAGGATCAATAGACATATTGATTTGTAAATAATAATAAAAAATGAAAAAAAAAAATCTTCAAAATGTCAGTTTATTCAGGTTAAATAAATGAGCAAAAAGTGGAAAAAATACACAAGCTTACATGGCTTGGAATGCTAAATTATCATCCAGATCTGCTCCCTTTGCAATTGCTGACCAATGACATCCCTGATTAGCTCGATAGGAGACAAGTCTGTAGATCCTGCAAGCCATGGTAACACATCTAGGCTATGCAGGCTAGTCATAGTAGCACTAGCAAAAAAATAAAAAATGGCTCCATGGTAATTTTGGAGCAATGGCCATACCATTATGTCTACCACTAAATCAAAGTAACGCTGAGCTGTTAAGAGCACTTGGAACAAAGAATACAGGGGTCCAGCTACCGCACCCTGTCACCCCAACCATAATTCCAGTGTGACATTCCCTCATGGAAGCCTCTTCCTCGAGTTGCTCACGTGTTCTCATCAGATTCAAATAATGTTGCATAGTGATCCATTCTGTACTGCACTTGAAATTGGACATCACATACCGTAAGGCATCAGTGTCTAGACAAACCATTAAAAGGCTTTGCACGACATTGGGCTAGGAGCCAAACATCCAGCTTCAGGTGCTGCATTGACCTCATGCCACTGTTCTCAAAAATGTTCATGGTGCAGAGCAAGACAGCAATACAGGCTGGAATGAAGGTCTATCCTCTGCAGCAATGAGTGCTGTTTATGTCTTGGGAGTAAAGATAGCTGGAGACTGGTCTGGAGACTATGTGGGCAACGCCTTGAAGAAACCTTCACTAGAGAATTTAAAAGTGTCCCAGGAGCCATTTTTCAAAACGAGAATGCCAGGCCGCATGTTTCTCAGCCTTTGTGGCTAAAACCTGCTACTATGGTTTGCAGCATCTTCACACTTGTTTCTCATTGAGCATATATTGGACATCATGGATTCCCAATTGCAAAGGCACCTGCCACCAGCGGATCTTGATGAAACAGTGAAAAATCAGCTGGGAAACAAGCTGAACAGAGACAAGTTTGAAAGGCCAGTCCACAGGCAGCTTCTACCCACATGCTCCCTTTGAGTGACATGTCTGTGTATGTCTGTGTAGGGAGAGACCTGACAGTAATTGGCAGTGGGCAGTGAGAAGCAACCATGGAACAGCGTTTGACTACAGTCTCTCTCTGAAATGCTGTAGTCAAACATACATGGCTGAAACCATACAGTGAGTGTATATCATCTGCCCGTGGGTTCAGCATGAATCACTGTCAGGTTCCCTTCAACATGTCTTTTTATCGTGTGATTTTCATACCTTTATAAAACTTTTCCATCATGGTGTTGCAATTTCAATGTTGAGTGTAGTTAAATGGGTATTTTCAAGCTCTTAAAGGGACAGTCAGCACGGAATGACCGTCCTAACTAAGTACCACCCACTCAGTAATCTATGGAGGGATGGCAATCATCCCACCTACTTGTTTTCCATCTATCATCACCTCCCCTCTTCTTTGAGGGCTCCATAGAGACAGAGAAGGGAGGACAAGCAGGTGTGAAGGTTTATTTAAATGACTTGTGCCGCAATTAAACATTGAGCACCTATACTTGGTTTGTATGGTCATTCTTTGCTGTCAGAATCTCTATAAATTAGTTTAGTTAGACAGCATAGAAAAACAAGTTAGCAATTGACTGTTTTCTCCAATGCACTGTCATTCTTTTGCAATGCGAGTTTAACTTTTATAGTGTACAGCTTGTTTTTATGGAGCCTGCCTGGCCTCTACTGCCTGTCAAAGAGTGCACAGCAGTTACCGCTCTGGCAAAAATGAAGAGACCACTGCACAGTTTTACCAAAATCATCTTCTCTGTGTGTCTGACAGCCAGTCCATTCCAGTGTCAATTGAATTCCAACCAGAGCACACCTCATTCTACTTAATGTGCTTCTGATTAGGTGATCACCTGAACCAAATCTTATTTAACAAAGGAAAGTATAAAAACACTGCTGTGGTGTTCACAATCCTCTTGCAATAGGACAACCTGGATGGCAAAACAAGTGCTAGTAATATCCCAAAAGTAATAGGAATGAAAAAATAACTTTTAACCATGCCAAAGGAGTTGAAAAGAAAAGTCTTGAGTAAGGAAATGAAGGGATCAATTCTGGCTTTACTAGCAGAGGGACAAAGTGAGCGACATGTTGCCTCCATCCTTAAAATTTCTAAGACGGCAGTCCATTACAACAAGGTCAAGCAGCAGACATTGGGGACAACAAAACTACAGACCGGCAGAGGGCAAAAACGACTCTCCACTGACTGGAATGGCTGCTTATTAGAATGTCACTCAGCAACCTGTTATGGACCTGGTGGTTAGGTGCACCTGGAATGACCTGATGGTTAAACTAGAAGACAGGACAAGCTCTGGGAAGTGGGAACTCTGCTGACCGCAAATCCTAATCCTATAACACACACACTAGAAATAGCTGTGGAGCGTACCTAACTCTCCCTAGACGCCTCCACAGCCTAAGAGCTAACTACCCCTAAAGATAGGAAAATCAGCCTTACCTTGCCTCAGAGAAATTCCCCCAAAGGTAAAGGCAGCCCCCCACATATATTAACTGTGAGTTAAGAGGAAAGTCACAAACACAGGGATGAAACAGGTTTCAGCAAAGGAGGCCAGACTTACTAAATAGACTGAGGAGAGGAAAGGGATCTATGCGGTCAGCACAAAAAACTACAAAAAGCCACGCAGAGAGTGCAAAAAGACCCCCGCACCGACTCACGGTGCGGAGGTGCCACTCTGCAACCCAGAGCTTCCAGCTAGCAAGGCAATATCATGTTAGCAAGCTGGACAAGAACTTAGCAAGTACTAAGAAATATATTCAGTACAAAATGAACAACAAATGAACTAGCAGGGACTTAGCTTCTGCTGGAGTAGACAGGTCATCAGAAAGATCCGACAGAGATCTGAACCAGTCCTGATACATTGACAGCTGGCATGGAGTAACGATCTGAGTGGAGTTAAATAGAGAAGCCAGCCTAGCCGCAAACAAGGGCAGCTGAGGAAGCGACCTCAGAACCAGCAGCTCCACTCACAGCCACCAGAGGGAGTCCACAGACAGAACTCGCCGAAGTATCATTCATGACCACAGGAGGGAGTTCAAAAACAGAATTCACAACAGCAACCGCACGAAGACATCAAGTGACTTACAAAAGGAATGGCAAATGGCAGCTGGGGTGAAGTGCATGGCCGTAAGTGCAGTTCGTAACCATGAAGTGCAGTTCGTAACAGGCTCCTAGAGGCAGGACTCAAGTCATGTAAAGCTAGAAAAAGCCTTTCATCAATGAGAAGCAAATGAGAGCCGTGCTGAAGTTTGCCAAAGACCATAAGGATTGGACCATAGAGGACTGCAGTAATCTTCTCTGATGAGTCTAATTTTCGGCTTTGCCCAACACCTGGTTGTCTAATGATTAGTCGGAGAACTGGAGAAGCGTACAAGCCAGTGTGTCTTGCACCCACTGTGAAATTTGGTGGAGGATCGGTGATGATCTGGGGATGCTTCAGCAAAGCTGGAATTGGGCAGGTTAATCTTTGCGAACAACGTATGAATCCAGCAGCATACAAGGTTATCCTTTAAAAACAGTTGATTACTTCTGCTCAGGAAATGTTCCCCAACTCTGAGGTCTGGTTTTTCAAGCAGGACAATGCGCCATGCCACACAGCAAGGTCAATCAAGGTGTGGATGACGGACCACCATATCAAACCTCTGTCATGGCCCGCCCAATCTCTAGACCTGAACCCCACTGAAAACCTCTGGAATGGAATCAAGAGGAAGATGGATAGTCACAAGCCATCAAGCAAAGAAGAATGCTTAAATTTTTGTGTTACACCCGGTTCTGGTCCTGTACCTTTGTGGGGTTTCCGTCGGGACTCCCGCTTTGTGCCGGCTCCACGCCGTCCTGCTGCAGCCTCTGCTTCCTATCTTTCCCCTGCTTCCTGGCGTGAAGCCAGCAGGTTCTGGTGTAGAGTGCTTAGGTCACGTGCGTGCTTCCAGTCTCTTAAAGAGATAGTGCACATTTTTCAAAAAGTACTTCTGACCAATGGCGTGTTAGTGATTACTATTTCTAGCCCCTCCGCCATAGGGAGAGTGGCAGAGCAACAAGTATCTTCTGTTGCTAACTTCCGGTTTCAGTTAGTGTGTGCTTAGCTTCTGAAGTTTTTTGCCAGTGCTCCGCTTACACTGTTTGTCTCCACAGACAGTCATCCACCTGTTACCTGGCTATCCTGGACAACATCCGTTCTGTCTACGCCAGGTCCGTCACGTCCCACCATTCAGCCATCCGTACCTCTGGACAATGCCTGTACCACCGGTGTCAGCTCCTACCCGTATACCCAGAATCCACCGGTCAGCTCCACAACATCTGCTAACTCTGCTTGTCCGTCTGTTCCGCTGGGACAGCTGCCACGTGTCCGGGGTCTAACTAGAGGTAGCACCCGTGTTCTCCAGGCATTCCTTTCTGACCCCGCTCGAGGGGACTTACCATGGGTGTCTGGGGCTCACGTAGTTACACCCCCTTCGGAGGTCCCCCGGACCGTGGTCCCGAGGTTCCACAGCTTTATCAATAAAAAACGAATGTGAACTTCACCACCTGTGCCTCGGCTTCCGTTCATTACATTTTGTACCAGGAGTGGCATAAGGTCATCCAAAAGCAGTGTGAAAGACTGGTGGAAAGTATGCCAAGACGTATGAAAGCTGTGATTAAGAATCATGGTTATGCCACAAAATACTGATTTCGGAACTCTTCCTGAGATAAAACATTAGTATTGCAATTTCTAAATGATCATTGTCAGGAAACAGGAAGAAGTTCTGATAACTTCAATTACACATACAGGGCTCTCAGGTGCCGTTTCTTGTGCCTGCCAGCAGAAGGCTGGAATTCTAAGCCTGCAGGGAACTCCCTCCCCTCTGCTATATAGTTGTAATGGGAGACCAAGAATGTTTATGTCTCTGTGCTGCGACACACAAGTCTCCCTACACTCCTCATTCCCCCCTCTCGCCTGATACTGGATAAAACTGGTAAAGTAACTTCCAAACCGCATGGGACTCTTTGTTCCTGAAAAGTTATGTATATTGGCACCGAACAGGGCTAGAGATATAAGGATTATATATTCTGGATATCCATCGAGAGATCTATAGCTCCCTGAAATCGCTAGGAGCTAAACACAACGAGTGCAAGAAGCAGGTTTTTCCATAAGCGGGTCATGTAACTATGCCATGTTTACATTTAAAAGAATCCCCCCGACGTGGTGGACATACTGATCATTGTGTCGTTCGTATACGAAATTCATACAGCGAGCTATGTCTAAAAATGGTTGGTCACAGATCTAAGAAAGGGGAGGATTCAGCCCCTGAGTGAGGTCACCACAGGGGGAGTGCCTTGGTTTAGAGCTAGGAGATAACCGAGAAGGACATCAGTCTTCCAGTGTCTTATCTGGGGTCTAGCTGCTATACAGATGTGTGACATGCATCTTGATGTGTCCCCCTGAGCACATGGTCAGCCAGGAGATGAAATGATCTGAATGAAATGTAAGTGTTTTTTCAACTTTAAACCCATTTTATTTGTAATTGTACTGTACATATGATACTTGTCTTTATAATATCTTTTATACCTCTGTAAACACTGCCTACCTTTTTTGGAGTAAAATATAAAACTACTAGCTTTGTCTCTCCTTGCGCTATAACATACATTCACATCCTCTGAAGTGAAATACGCTACTAATCTGGGTTGGCTCCAGACCAGTTACTTAGTAAGAAATCAAAGCTGGTGGCAGCGGAATTTGTCCTGTGCGTTTGGGAGGCTGTTATGACCCCAGTGGACAGGGTCTCAGAGGAACGTGTAAGTCTGCGAGATACAAAAATCCAGCTCATAGGGCTGTGGTAACTGGGTTGACCAAATAGCTACTCCTAACGCCAACACTAGAAGTAGCCGGGGATCATGCCTACGGTGATCGCTAGATGACTCGCGCCAGCCGGAGAATCTAACTACCCCTAGGAGAAGAAAACAAAGACCTCTCTTGCCTCCAGAGAAAGGGACCCCAAAGCAAGATACAAGCCCCCCACAAATAATAACGGTGAGGTAAGAGGAAATGACAAACACAGAAATGAACCAGGTTCAGCAAAGAGAGGCCAGCTTACTAATAGCAGAATAAAGCAAGATAACTTATCTGGTCAACAAAAACCCTATAAAAATCCACGCTGGAGATTCAAGAACCCCCGAACCGTCTAACGGTCCGGGGGGAGAACACCAGCCCCCTAGAGCTTCCAGCAAAGGTCAGGATACAGATTGGAACAAGCTGGACAAAAATACAAAACAAAACCAAAGCAAAAAGCAAAGAAGCAGACTTAGCTTGAAATACAGGAACCAGGATCAAAGGACAAGAGCACAACAGATTAGCTCTGATTTCAACGATGCCAGGCATTGAACTGAAGGTCCACGGAGCTTAAATAGCAACGCCCCTGAACTAACGGCCCAGGTGAGGAAATAAGAAAAGACAGACGCTCCAGAGTCAAATCACTAATGACCACTAGAGGGAGCAAAAAGCAAAATCACAACAGGAGGCTTTGTCGCGACCAGCGGTGCTAATAATTTTTGTTCCTGCCTCAGTGGAAGTAGTTATATCACCTTCGCTGCAGTGTGCCCATTAGCCAGTACACAATAAGGCAGCTTTTCTGGTGACTAATTATCCTAGGTGCAGTACCCGGGCTGACCTGAGGGTAAGGGGGCGCAAGAGAGCTGCAAGTTCCAAACCGGAACTGGGAAGTGGGATATAGATAAATCCCCTTCAGTAAGGAATCAGAAGCAACCAAACAACCCCGGTTCATGACAAAGTGGTGTGAGTGGTGGGGATGATAAACATATCCTCCCCGTGAACCGTGACATATTGGTGGCAGCACGGTGGGATCATAGAGCATTAGTGATCGGGTTTGAGCAATCATTCCTCTCACTAAGAACTTGCACAGTGCTTGCGAGGACTTGGCGCACAAAAGTTTTGGAGAACAAGCTCAGTGTTTACTAGTCCTGAGAGGAAACTGTGTGTACTTGCGATTACCCCCCCCCCCCTTTCTCTTTGATTTCTATCCTATCTATTATTTGGCAACCATGGCTATGCTGAGAGAAACCTTTTATCGGAAGCAGACCAAGAACACTCTTCTGCTGTCTTGTGCCTGCAAAGTAGATTGACTCTGCGGGCAAAAACAAAAGCCAACTAGTCGTGGATTTGGTGCAATTGGAAGCCGCTCAAGACCGTTCTCAGAGCCCAGTGGCCGCAGAAGCCAGCCCAAGCAAAAATGGTGTTGCAGCAGAGGTCCAACCATTGAATGCTGGCCCTACTTTCAACTGGACCCCAACCTGCTGGTGGCCTTGGAACAAGTCACCGCTGATGACCGTGATGGACGTCTGCAGCTGATCCAGCAACACCAGGAGAGAGCCGAGCGGCAAGCGGAGCGGGATTACCAGTTGCAGTTAGCCCGACTCCAGGTGCCGAGGTCGTCCCAGTCCAGAGGTGAGCCCAACATAGCTCAGAACCCTAAACCCCAGCCTGAGCACTTTCCTGTGATGGAAAAGGACGGGGATTTGCATATTTTTCTGTGGGCCTTTGAGAAAGCTTTGCCGGCAGTACCGGCTGCAGGATAACCAATGGGCCTGATACCTGATCTAAGCTAAAAGACAAAGCTCTGGAGGTGTTTGCTTCTCTCCCGCCAGACCAAGATGAAGATTATGAGGCCATCAAGCATGCCCTAATGAAGTACCAGCTTACACCTGAGGTTTCCCGTAGAAAGTTCGGAACCTCCAACGTGGCCAACATGACAGCTACGGCGATGTGGCGTATAGACTCGGGACCCACTTTGACCAGTGGACCCAAGGACTGTCAGTGACCACCTTTGCACAGCTGTGGGACCTGATGATCAAAGACCAGTTCTTACATCTTTTTCCAGCTGAGGTGCGACAGTTTGTGATGGACAGAGCCCAAAGACGTGACTAAAGCAGCGCAGATTGCCGATGCCTATGAGGCCAACCGTAAATCAGAAGTGCGGAAGCCCGTCACTGCCAGCTGGAAAGGGGGTATGCCTGACACCAATGCCAGTACTCCTGCCACTCAACTCACCAGAGGCGCTGTCCCCATTGCCAACAGCATCAGACCTACCACCGACCTTCGCCAGTGTTTTTCCTGCAAGCGGACTGGTCACATCAGCGCCCAAAGTCCAGAGCAGCAGAAAAAACCCCAGCCAAAGCCCCAGGGCCTAATGCAGTTCTTTTGGTGGGTGGGGCGGTTGGGAGGGTGTATGACAACGTTCAGCACGTCACCTTGGGGGTCATGTCGCTCAAGGCCTCAAGGACCTCGGGGCTGAACGAACCCTCATTTGACTCAAACTGGTGACCCCTGAAGAGATTATTCTTCCTGTCACCAGGATTGGGAGCATCCGCTGTCCCCTGCCAATGGCCCAGGTGTATATAGATTGGGGTGCCGGGAGCGGGGTGAAGGAAGTGGGGCTGTCCGATAACTTGCCTACTGATATTTTATTGGGGACTAATTTGGGGAGGGTGGTTGCATATTATGTCCCTGACACACCTCCCAGATTGAATGCTCATGATAGCGATGGGAAATTGCATTTGTTACCTGACAATCCTTTACCGGTTAATGATGTACCTGATAATTTTTCTGAAAATGCCAAGGGTAATACTGATGAAAATATGCATGCGTTACCTGCTAAACATTTATGTCCAGAGAATGATGTGTTCACAGGTGCAGGAGTACTCAGCCACATCACTCCGTGGGGTGGGATAGCTGAGGAACCCCTAAAACGAGCAAACGATGGTGCTAAGGGAAATGGGGAGATGAATGGGAACCGTGAGGAAGGTGATGCCGCGCAACTGACCAGTGCCACAGAGGAAGGTAACTGCCCCATAACTAGCACTGCTCCTGGGATGTTGATGGTGGATGGGGAGGTAGTACCAATAGCAGCGCCGACTGATGGGTCTGTGGAAATCCCCGGGGAGACAGTTTACGAAGCTGCTGTCACCGGTAGTCATAGTGCCCAGAACGCAGATAACGTTCTGCCTTCTGGACCCTCCTGAGTCACAGGCATAACTGAACCAGAGATGACCCGGAGCAGGTCCCAGAGGGTTCCCTTGGGAAAGGGACTCTGACATCACTTCCGGCTGCCCATAGCCAGGAGTTCCAGGCCGCTCTGCACTCAGATGCAAGCCTGGAGAATTTGATGCACCTTGCCGAGACACCCACCTAAGTGACTGATAAGGAGAGGCTCTTCTGGAAAAGAGGGACGTTGACAATACCCAGAAAATCCCAAAAGGAGTGGTTGAGGGAAAGACAGCTGGTCGTCCCGTACCAATTCAGGGGTGAGTTTTTGCGGATTGCCCATGAGATCCCGCTCGCTGGACACTTGGGGATCAGTAAAACTAAGGCCCGGCTGTCTCAACACTTCTATTGACCCAAGATGGCGACAGATGTGACAAACCACTGCCGCTCCTGTATCACCTGCCAAAAAGTGGGGAAGGCGGGGCCTGCTCTTAAGGCTCCCCTGAACCCATTGCCAGTGATCGAGGAGCCCTTCCAGAGGATCGCGGTGGACATTGTGGGCCCGCTGGCAGTCACGAGCAGCTCTGGAAAGCAATAAGTCTTCACTGTGGTAGGCTACGCTACCCGGCACCCGGAGGCAGTGGCTCTATCCTCAACAAAGGCAGATAAAGTGGCGGATGCACTGTTGGTCATCTTTTCTCGGGTAGGATTTCCCAGGGAGATGCTTACCGATCAAGGGACCCAATTCATGTCTCGCCTAATGGAGGCTCTCTGTAAGAAAATGCAGGAGAAGCGTCTGGTATCGAGTGTGTATCACCCACAGACTAATGGCTTGTGTGAGCGCTTCAACGGTACCCTCAAACAGAAGCTACGCACGCTGGTTGAGACCCAAGGACGTGACAGGGAGTGGTACCTCCCACAAATGCTATTCGCTTACCGAGAGGTTCCAAGGACTCGACGTAGTTCTCCCTCTTCAAGCTCCAGTAGGGCAGGTGAGTCTGGGCACCCCTTGGGTTGGTAAGGCAATCCTGGGAAGAGCAGCCGAACCCTTCTGAAGTGTCCATAGTGGAGTATGTCATGTGCTTCTGTGACAAAATGCAGACCTTGACACAGTTGGTGCATGACAACATGACGCAGGCTCAGGCTGATCAGAAGCACTGGTACGACCAGAACGCCCAGGAATGGACCTACCAGGTGGGTCAAAAGGTGTGGGTGCTGGTCCCGGAACCAAAGGATAATCTTCAAGCAGCCTGGGAAGGCCTGTACGTCGTCCACCAACAGCTCAACCCAGTCAAGTGGTTACGCTTTACTACGCTCAGGGTAGTCGAAAGGCCTTTCACATCAATATGATGAAGGCTCATCACGAACGTGAAGCCTACATCCTACCGGTCTGCAGCCTGCCTGAAGACTGGGAGGAAGACCCCCGCCTGGACATGATGGCCCAAGTCAAGGCCAATAGGTCCATTGAGGATGCGCCTTGTTAACCGAACCCCAGCAGATGCATTTGCGGACTACGCTGGAACCCTTCTGGGCCGTGTTCTCCAAGCGACCTGGAAGGACTGAGTTAGTGGTCCACGAGGTGGACACGGGAAACATGCCCCACTATGGCGAATACCCTATCGGATCTCCAATGAGGTGCAGCAGATTATGCGCCAGGAGATCGATGAGATGTTACAGCTGGGGGTGATTCAAAGGTCAAAGAGTGCGTGGGCCTCATCTGTAGTTCTCGTGCCAAAGAAGGATTGGACCACACGGTACTGTGTGGACTACAGGGGGCTTAACGCCATCACATCCTCGGACGCGCACCCAATGCCTAACATCGAGGAGCTGCTTGAGCGGTTAGCTGACACAGAATATCTGACCATAATGGATCTGAGTCGAGGATATTGGCAGATTCCCCTGAGCACCGATGGGCAGGAGAAATCCGTCTTTATCACGCCCTTCGGGCTGTACGAGTCCACGGTCATGCCCTTCGGCATGAAGAATGCCCCTGCCACTTTCAAGCGGATGGTCAACCACCTGCTTCAGGGACTGGAGAAGTACGTGGTGGCGCACCTGGATGACATTGCCAACTTCAGTTCCTCCTGCAGCATCTTCAGGAGGTGCTCAGGTGAATTCACAAAGCAGTTCTGACCATCAAGCTGGGAAAGTGCAAGATGGGCATGAGAGAGGTCCACTACCTGGGGCACCGGGTAGGTGGGAACTTCATAAAGCCAGAGCCTGAGAAAATGGACGTGATCGCGTCCAGGCCCGCCCCAGGACCAAGAAACAGGTGATGTCTTTCCTGGTCACTGCAGGGTACTGTAGGCGCTTCAAACAGAACTATAGTAGCCTGGCAAAACCTTTGACTGACTTCACCAGGAAGAACCTACCCCAAGTAGTCGACTGGACCAACGGCTGTGAGGGGGCCATTCAAGCATTGAAAACAGCCCTGTGCAAATCTCCCATCTTAAAAGCAGTTGGCAGCAGTCAACCGTTCCTGGTGCAGATCGACGCCAGTGAGTTTAGCCTCAGTGCTGTACTCAACCAGGTCGACTCGGGGAAGAGCACCCAGTGTTGTACCTGAGCCGGAAGCTTCTGCTGAGGGAAGTGGCCTATTTCACCATCGAGAAGGAGTGCCTGGCCATAGTCTTGGCCCTGCAACGTTTGCAGCCCTACCTGTACAGTCGCACTTTCACTGTGGTGACTGACCACAACCCTCTGCGTTGGCTACAAGCCATGTGTGGAAACAACGAAAGGTTGCTACGCTGGAGCTTTGCCCTCCAGCAGTACGACTTTACAGTCAAACACAAAATGGGCAGGGAGCCTGGCAATGCAGATGGGTTGTCTGTTATGGACCTGGTGGTTAGGTGCACCAGGAATGACCTGATAGTTAAACACGGAATCAGGACGAGCTCTGGGGAAATGGGAACTCTGCTGACCGCAAACCCTACTCCTATCAACACAACTAGAAACAGCCGTGGAGCGTGCCTGACTCTGCCTAGACGCCTCTTCACAGCCTAAGAGCTAACTACCCCTAAAGAAAGGAAACAAAGCCTTACTTGCCTCAGAGAAATTTCCCCAAAGGTAAAAGCAGCCCCCCCACAAGTATTGACTGTGAGATAAGAGGAAATCACAAACACAGGATGAAATAGGTTTTAGCAAAGAGAGGCCAGTCTAACTAAACAGATTGAGGATAGAAAAGGGATCTTTGCGGTCAACACAAAAAGCTACAAAAACCACGCAGAGTGTGCAAAAAATACCCCCGCACCGACTCACGATGCGGTGGTGCCACTCTGCACCCCCAGAGCTACCAGCTAGCCAGGTAGTTTCACGATAGCAAGCTGGACTAGAACTTAGCAAGAAAAACCATATGTAACAAATGAACAAGCAGGAACTTAGCTTGTGCTGGAGTAGACAGGTCCTCAGAAAGATCCAGGAGAGATCTGAACCAGTACTAGAACATTGACAGCTGGCATGGAGTAACGATCTGAGTGGAGTTAAATAGAGAATCAGCCTAGCCCCAAACGAGGGCAGCTGGAGAAGGAATCTCAGAACCAGCAGCTCCACTCACAGCCACCAGAGGGAGTCAACGGACAGAACTCACAGAAGTACCATTCATGACCACAGGAGGGAGTTCGAGAACGGAAATCACAACAGTACCCCCCCCCCCCTTGAGGAGGGGTCACCGAACCCTCACCAGAGCCCCCAGGCCGATCAGGACGAGCCAAATGAAAGGCACGAACTAAATCGGCAGCATGGACATCAGAGGCAACAACCCAGGAATTATCCTCCTGACCATAGCCCTTCCATTTGACCAGGTACTGAAGTTTTCGTCTCGAAATATGAGAATCCAAAATCTTCTCCACCACATACTCCAACTCCCCCTCGACCAATACCGGAGCAGAAGGATCAACAGAGGGAACCATAAGCGCCACATATCTCTGCAGCAACGACCTATGGAACACATTATGGATGGCAAAAGAAGCAGGAAGGGCCAAACGAAATGATACAGGATTAAGAATTTCAGAAATCTTATAAGGACCAATGAAACGAGGCTTAAACTTAGGAGAAGAAACCTTCATAGGAACATAACGAGATGATAACCAAACCAAATCCCCAACACGAAGTCGGGGACCAACACGGCGACGGCGGTTAGCGAAACGTTGAGCCTTCCCTTGGGACAAGGTCAAATTGTCCACCACATGAGTCCAAATTTGTTGCAACCTGTCCACCACAGAATCCACACCAGGACAGTCCGAAGGCTCAACCTGCCCTGAAGAAAAACGAGGATGAAAACCAAAATTACAAAAAAAAGGCGAAACCAAAGTAGCCGAACTGGCCCGATTATTAAGGGCGAACTCAGCTAATGGCAAGAGGGTCACCCAATCATCCTGATCCGCAGAAACAAAGCATCTCAGATAAGTTTCCAAAGTCTGATTGGTTCGTTCAGTTTGGCCATTTGTCTGAGGATGGAAAGCCGAAGAAAAAGACAAATCAATGCCCATCTTAGCATAAAAAGACCATCAAAACCTTGAAACAAACTTGGAACCTCTGTCCGACACGATGTTCTCCGGAATGCCATGCAAACGAACCACATGTTGGAAAAATAATGGAACCAAATCAGAGGAAGAAGGCAATTTAGGCAAGGGTACCAAATGGACCATTTTAGAGAAGCGATCGCAAACCACCCAGATGACCGACATCCTTTGAGAAACAGGAAGATCTGAAATAAAATCCATGAAAACATGCGTCCAAGGCCTTTTCGGGACCGGCAAGGGCAAAAGTAACCCACTGGCACGAGAACAGCAGGGCTTAGCCCGAGCACAAGTCCCACAAGACTGCACAAAAGAACGCACATCCCGCGACAAGGAAGGCCACCCAAAAGGATCTAGCCACCAAATCTCTGGTACCAAAAATCCCAGGATGACCAGCCAACACCGAACAATGAACCTCAGAGATAACTCTATTAGTCCATCTATCAGGGACAAACAGTTTCTCCGCTGGACAACGGTCAGGTCTATCAGCCTGGAACTCCTGCAGCACCCGCCGCAAATCAGGGGAGATGGCAGACAGAACTACCCCCTCTCTGAGAATACCAGCCGGCTCAGGAACCCCAGGAGAATCAGGCACAAAACTCCTTGAAAGGGCATCAGCCTTCACATTCTTAGAACCCGGAAGGTACGAAACCACAAAATTGAAACGGGAGAAAAACAGCGACCAACGAGCCTGTCTTGGATTCAACCGCTTGGCAGACTCGAGATAAGTCAGATTCTTGTGATCTGTCAAGACCACCACGCGATGCTTGGCTCCTTCAAGCCAATGTCGCCACTCTTCAAATGCCCACTTCATAGCCAACAACTCCTGATTGCCAACATCATAATTACGCTCAGCAGGCGATAACTTTCTCAAAAAGAAAGCGCATGGCTTCATTACAGAGCAATCAGAACTTCTCTGAGACAAAACAGCCCCTGCTCCAATTTCAGAAGCATCAACCTCGACCTGAAAAGGGAGCGAAACATCTGGCTGACAACACAGGAGCCGAAGAGAAACGACGTTTCAACTCCTGAAAAGCCTCAACGGCCGCAGAGGACCAATTCACCGCATCAGCATCCTTCTTGGTCAAATCAGTCAATGGTTTAACAACACTAGAAAAATTAGCGATGAAGCGACGGTAAAAATTGGCAAAGCCCAGAAATTTCTGAAGGCTCTTCACAGATGTAGGCCGAGTCCAATCATAAATAGCTTGGACTTTAACAGGATCCATCTCGATAGCAGAAGGGGAAAAAATGAAGCCCAAAAAGGAAACCTTCTGAACTCCAAAGAGACACTTAGATCCCTTTACAAACAAGGAATTAGCACGAAGGACCTGGAACACCATTCTGACCTGCTTCACATGGGACTCCCAATCATCCGAAAAGACCAAAATATCATCCAAATATACGATCATGAATCTATCCAGATACCTTCGGAAGATGTCATGCATAAAGGACTGAAACACAGAGGGAGCATTAGAAAGGCCGAATGGCATCACCAGGTACTCAAAATGGCCCTCGGGCGTATTAAATGCTGTTTTCCATTCATCGCCCTGTTTAATACGCACGAGATTATACGCCCCTCGAAGGTCTATCTTGGTGATCCAACTAGCCCCCTTAATCCGAGCAAATAAATCAGACAGTAGAGGCAAAGGGTACTGAAATTTGACCGTGATTTTATTAAGAAGGCGGTAATCTATACAAGGTCTCAGAGAACCATCCTTCTTGGCCACAAAAAAGAACCCTGCTCCCAATGGTGACGACGACGGGCGAATATGCCCTTTCTCCAAGGACTCCTTTATATAACTCCGCATAGTGGCGTGTTCTGGCACAGACAAATTGAAAAGTCGTCCCTTAGGGAACTTGCTACCAGGAATCAAATTAATAGCACAATCACAATCCCTATGAGGAGGTAGGGTACTAGACTTGGGCTCATCAAATACATCCCGGTAATCCGACAAAAACTCAGGGACTTCAGAAGGAGTGGAGGAAGAAATTGACAATAATGAAACATCCCCATGTACCCCTTGACACCCCCAACTGGACACCGACATTGATTTCCAATCCAATACTGGATTATGGACCTGCAGCCATGGCAAACCCAACACGACCACATCATGCAGATTATGCAACACCAAAAAGCGAATATCCTCCTGATGCGCAGGAGCCATGCACATAGTCAACTGGATCCAGTACTGAGGCTTATTCTTGGCCAAAGGCGTAGCATCAATTCCCCTCAAAGGAATGGGATGCTGCAAGGGCTCCAAGAAAAAACCACAGCGCCTGGCAAACTCCAAGTCCATCAAATTCAGGGCAGCACCTGAATCCACAAATGCCATAACAGAATAGGATGACAAAGAGCAAATCAGAGTAACGGACAGAAGAAATTTAGGCTGTACAGTACCAATGGTGACGGACCTAGCGAACCGCTTAGTGCGCTTAGGACAATCAGAGATAGCATGAGTGGAGTCACCACAGTAAAAACACAGCCCCTTCTGACGTCTATGTTCTTGCCGTTCAGCTCTGGTCAAAGTCCTATCACATTGCATAGGCTCAGGCCTCTGCTCAGAGGATACCGCCAAATGGTGCACAGTTTTGCGCTCACGTAAGCGCCGATCGATCTGTATGGCCAAGGACATTGATTCATTCAGACCAGCAGGCGTGGGGAACCCCACCATAACATCCTTAAGGGCTTCAGAAAGACCCTTTCTGAATATTGCTGCCAGGGCACACTCATTCCACTGAGTAAGCACAGACCACTGTCATGATCTCCATGGCTAGAGAACATAGCATAAGCCTATATAGGAACAAGCTCTTGGAAGATGGGAACTGTACTGACCATGAACTAAACCTACCGCACAACTAGAAGTAGCCAGGTAGCATGTCCTACTTTTTATCCCTATATGCCCAGCGCCGGCCGGAGAACTAAATAATGCTAGCAGAGGGAAATATAAGACCTGGCTCACCTCTAGAGAAATGCCCAAAAAGGAGACAGAGGCCCCCCACATATATTGGCGGTGATTTTAGATGAAATAACAAACACAGCAGGAAAATAGTTTTAGCAAATTTGAGGTCCGCTTTCTAGATAGCAGAAGACAGAAAGAACACTTTCATGGTCAGCAGAAAACCCTAACAAAACACCATCCAGAAATTACTTTAGGACTCTGGCATTAACTCATAATACCAGAGTGGCAATTCCTGATCAACAAGAGCTTTCCAGACACAGTAACGAAACTGCAGCTGTGAACTGGAACCAAAAAGCAAAAACAAACATGGACGAAAGTCCAACTTATCTAGTAGATGTCTGGGAGCAGGAACAAGCACAGAGAGGCTTCTGATAACATTGTTGACCGGCAAGCAACTAACAGAGAAGCCAGATTATATAGCGACACCCAGATCTGATGAGAACAGGTGAACAGGAAAGATGATGACACAAGTTCAATTCCACCAGTGGCCACCGGGGGAGCCCAAAATCCAAATTCACAACAGTACCCCCCCCTCAAGGAGGGGACACCGAACCCTCACCAGAACCACCAGGGCGATCAGGATGGGCCCTATGAAAGGCACGAACCAGATCGGAGGCATGAACATCAGATGCAGTGACCCAAGAATTATCCTCCTGGCCGTATCCCTTCCACTTGACCAGATACTGGAGTCTCCGTCTGGAAACACGGGAGTCTAGGATTTTCTCCACAACGTACTCCAACTCACCCTCAACCAACACCGGAGCAGGAGGCTCAACGGAAGGCACAACAGGTACCTCATACCTGCGCAATAACGACCGATGAAAAACGTTATGAATGGAAAAGGATGCAGGGAGGTCTAAACGGAAGGAAACAGGGTTAAGAATCTCCAATATTTTATACGGACCGATGAACCGAGGCTTAAACTTAGGAGAAGAGACCCTCATAGGGACAAAACGAGAAGACAACCACACCAAATCTCCAACACAAAGCCGAGGACCAACACGACGGTAACGGTTGGCAAAAAGCTGAGTCTTCTCCTGGGACAACTTCAAATTGTCCATCACCTGCCCCCAAATATGATGCAATCTCTCCACCACCGCATCCACTCCAGGACAATCCGAGGACTCCACCTGACCGGAGGAAAATCGAGGATGGAACCCCGAATTACAGAAAAACGGGGACACCAAGGTGGCAGAGCTGGCCCGATTATTGAGGGCGAACTCCGCCAATGGCAAAAAAGCAACCCAATCATCCTGGTCAGCAGACACAAAACACCTCAGATATGTCTCCAGGGTCTGATTAGTCCGCTCGGTCTGGCCATTAGTCTGAGGGTGAAAAGCAGACGAAAAAGACAAATCTATGCCCATCCTAGCACAGAATGCCCGCCAAAATCTAGACACAAATTGGGTTCCTCTGTCAGAAACGATATTCTCAGGAATACCATGCAAACGAACAACATTTTGAAAAAACAGGGGAACCAACTCGGAAGAAGAAGGCAATTTGGGCAGGGGAACCAAATGGACCATCTTAGAAAAACGGTCACACACCACCCAGATGACAGACATTTTCTGGGAAACAGGCAGATCTGAAATAAAATCCATCGAGATGTGCGTCCAAGGCCTCTTAGGAATAGGCAAGGGCAACAATAATCCACTAGCCCGAGAACAACAAGGCTTGGCCCGAGCACAAACGTCACAAGACTGCACAAAGCCTCGCACATCTCGTGACAGGGAAGGCCACCAGAAGGATCTTGCCACCAAATCCCTGGTACCAAAAATTCCAGGATGACCTGCCAATGCAGAAGAATGCACCTCAGAGATGACTCTACTGGTCCAATCATCAGGAACAAACAGCCTATCAGGCGGACAACGATCCGGTCTATCCGCCTGAAACTCCTGCAAGGCCCGCCGCAGGTCTGGAGAAACGGCTGACAAAATAACTCCATCCTTAAGGATACCTGTGGGCTCAGAGTTGCCGGGTGAATCAGGCTCAAAACTCCTAGAAAGGGCATCCGCCTTAACATTCTTAGAACCCGGTAGGTATGACACCACAAAATTAAACCGAGAAAAAAATAATGACCAGCGCGCCTGTCTAGGATTCAGGCGCCTGGCGGTCTCAAGATAAATCAAATTTTTGTGGTCAGTCAATACCACCACCTGATGTCTGGACCCCTCAAGCCAATGGCGCCACTCCTCAAACGCCCACTTCATGGCCAAAAGCTCCCGATTCCCAACATCATAATTCCGCTCAGCGGGCGAAAATTTACGGGAAAAGAAGGCACAAGGCCTCATCACGGAGCAGTCAGAACTTTTCTGCGACAACACTGCCCCAGCTCCGATCTCAGAAGCGTCGACCTCAACCTGAAAAGGAAGAGCCACATCAGGCTGACGCAACACAGGGGCAGAAGAAAAACGGCGCTTAAGCTCCTGAAAAGCCTCCACAGCATCAGGGGACCAATTAGCAACATCAGCACCCTGTCTAGTCAAATCGGTCAATGGCTTAACGACATCCGAAAAACCAGCAATAAATCGACGATAAAAGTTGGCAAAGCCCAAAAATTTCTGAAGACTTTTAAGAGAAGAGGGCTGCGTCCAATCACAAATAGCTTGAACCTTGACAGGATCCATCTCAATGGAAGAGGGAGAAAAAATATATCCCAAAAAGGAAATTCTCTGAACCCCAAAAACGCACTTAGAACCCTTGACACACAGAGAATTAGACCGCAAAACCTGAAAAACCCTCTTGACTTGCTGGACATGAGAGTCCCAGTCATCCGAAAAAATCAGAATATCATCCAGATACACTATCATAAATTTATCCAAAAAATCGCGGAAAATATCATGCATAAAGGACTGGAAGACTGAAGGGGCATTAGAAAGACCAAAAGGCATCACCAAATACTCAAAGTGGCCCTCGGGCGTATTAAATGCGGTTTTCCACTCATCCCCCTGCCTGATCCGCACCAAATTATACGCCCCACGGAGATCAATCTTAGAGAACCACTTGGCCCCCTTTATGCGAGCAAACAAATCAGTCAGCAACGGCAATGGGTATTGATATTTAACCGTGATTTTATTCAAAAGCCGATAATCAATACATGGTCTCAAAGAGCCGTCTTTTTTTGACACAAAGAAAAAGCCGGCTCCTAAGGGAGATGACGATGGACGAATATGTCCCTTTTCCAAGGACTCCTTTATATATTCTCGCATAGCAGCATGTTCAGGCACAGACAGATTAAATAAACGACCCTTTGGGTATTTACTACCCGGAATTAAATCTATAGCACAATCGCACTCACGGTGCGGAGGTAGTGAACCCAGCTTGGGTTCTTCAAAGACGTCACGATAATCAGACAGGAACTCAGGGATTTCAGAGGGGATAGATGATGAAATGGAAACCAAAGGTACGTCCCCATGAGTCCCCTTACATCCCCAGCTCAACACAGACATAGCTCTCCAGTCAAGGACTGGGTTGTGAGACTGCAGCCATGGCAATCCTAGCACCAAATCATCATGTAGATTATACAGCACCAGAAAACGAATAATCTCCTGGTGATCCGGATTAATACGCATAGTTACTTGTGTCCAGTATTGTGGTTTATTATTAGCCAATGGGGTGGAGTCAATCCCCTTCAGAGGAATAAGAGTCTCCAAAGGCTCTAAATCATACCCACAACGATTGGCAAAGGACCAATCCATAAGACTCAAAGCGGCGCCAGAGTCGATATAGGCGTCCGTGGTAATAGATGACAAAGAGCAAATCAGGGTCACAGACAAAATAAACTTAGACTGTAAAGTGCCAATGGAAACAGACTTATCAAGCTTTTTAGTACGCTTAGAGCATGCTGATATAACATGAGTAGAATCCCCACAATAGAAACACAACCCATTTTTCCGTCTAAAATTCTGCCGCTCGCTTCTGGACAGAATTCTATCACACTGCATACTTTCTGGCGTCTTCTCAGTGGACACCGCCAGATGGTGCACTGGTTTGCGCTCCCGCAGACGCCTATCGATCTGAATAGCTATTGTCATGGACTCATTCAGACCCGCAGGCACAGGGAACCCCACCATAACATCCTTAATGGCATCAGAGAGACCCTCTCTGAAAGTAGCCGCCAAGGCACACTCATTCCACTGAGTAAGCACAGACCATTTACGGAATCTCTGGCAGTAAATTTCAGCTTCATCTTGCCCCTGAGATAGGGACATCAAAGTTTTTTCTGCCTGAAGTTCCAAATGAGGTTCGTCATAAAGCAACCCCAAGGCCAGAAAAAACGCATCTACACTGCGCAACGCAGGATCCCCTGGTGCCAATGAAAAAGCCCAGTCTTGAGGGTCGCCACGGAGCAGAGAAATCACAATCCGAACCTGCTGTGCAGGGTCCCCGGCAGAACGAGATTTCAGGGACAAAAATAACTTGCAATTATTTCTAAAATTCTGAAAACCAGATCTATTCCCCGAGAAAAATTCCGGCAAAGGAATTCTCGGTTCAGATACCGGAGCATGAACAACAAAATCTTGCAAATTTTGTACTTTCGTGGTGAGATTATTCAAACCTGCAGTTACACTCTGAAGATCCATAATAAACAGGTGAACACAGAGCCATTCAAAGATTAGAAGGAGAGAGAAAAAAAAGAAAGACTGCAGCATAGACAGACTGGCAAATGATCCAATTAAGAGCACAAAAAAAAAAAAACTCTCAGCAGACTTCTTATTTCACTCCTTTCTCAGCCAAGGAATTAACCCTTTAGTGGGCCGGTCAAACTGTCATGATCTCCATGGCTAGAGAACATAGCATAAGCCTATATAGGAACAAGCTCTTGGAAGATGGGAACTGTACTGACCATGAACTAAACCTACCGCACAACTAGAAGTAGCCAGGTAGCATGTCCTACTTTTTATCCCTATATGCCCAGCGCCGGCCGGAGAACTAAATAATGCTAGCAGAGGGAAATATAAGACCTGGCTCACCTCTAGAGAAATGCCCAAAAAGGAGACAGAGGCCCCCCACATATATTGGCGGTGATTTTAGATGAAATAACAAACACAGCAGGAAAATAGTTTTAGCAAATTTGAGGTCCGCTTTCTAGATAGCAGAAGACAGAAAGAACACTTTCATGGTCAGCAGAAAACCCTAACAAAACACCATCCAGAAATTACTTTAGGACTCTGGCATTAACTCATAATACCAGAGTGGCAATTCCTGATCAACAAGAGCTTTCCAGACACAGTAACGAAACTGCAGCTGTGAACTGGAACCAAAAAGCAAAAACAAACATGGACGAAAGTCCAACTTATCTAGTAGATGTCTGGGAGCAGGAACAAGCACAGAGAGGCTTCTGATAACATTGTTGACCGGCAAGCAACTAACAGAGAAGCCAGATTATATAGCGACACCCAGATCTGATGAGAACAGGTGAACAGGAAAGATGATGACACAAGTTCAATTCCACCAGTGGCCACCGGGGGAGCCCAAAATCCAAATTCACAACAGACCACTTTCTGAACTTCTGGCAATATACCTCCACTTCATCCTGACCCTGACACAAAGCCAGCAAAATTTTCTCTGCCTGATCCACAGAATTCGGTACATCATAAAGCAAACCCAGCGCCAGAAAAAACGCATCTACATTACGCAATGCAGGATCTCCTGGCGCCAGGGCGAATGCCCAGTCTTGAGGGTCGCCACGCAACAAAGAAATAATGATTCTTACTTGCTGAATAGGGTCACCAGAAGAGCGGGGTTTCAGAGCAAGAAACAGTTTACAATTGTTTTTGAAATTCTGAAATTTAGATCTATCCCCAGAAAACAAATCAGGAATTGGAATTCTAGGCTCCAACATAGGATTCTGAACTACATAATCTTGAATGTTTTGTACCCTTGCAGCGAGTTGATCTACACTAGAGGACAAACCTTGAATGTCCATATCCACACCTAAGTTCTGAACCACCCAGAGTTTACGGGGAAAAGAAAGGCAAAACACACTGCAGAGAAAAAAAAAATGGTCTCAGAACTTCTCTTTTCCCTCTATTGAGATGCATTAACACTTTGTGGGCCAGCTGTACTGTTATGGACCTGGTGGTTAGGTGCACCAGGAATGACCTGATAGTTAAACACGGAATCAGGACGAGCTCTGGG
Source organism: Ranitomeya variabilis (assembly GCF_051348905.1). NCBI lineage: Eukaryota > Metazoa > Chordata > Amphibia > Anura > Dendrobatidae > Ranitomeya > Ranitomeya variabilis. The sequence goes on along the minus strand of NC_135238.1, from coordinate 110,934,586 downwards.
GAAATGGGAACTCTGCTGACCGCAAACCCTACTCCTATCAACACAACTAGAAACAGCCATGGAGCGTGCCTGACTCTGCCTAGACGCCTCTTCACAGCCTAAGAGCTAACTACCCCTAAAGAAAGGAAACAAAGCCTTACTTGCCTCAGAGAAATTTCCCCAAAGGTAAAAGCAGCCCCCCCACAAGTATTGACTGTGAGATAAGAGGAAATCACAAACACAGTCTAACTAAACAGATTGAGGATAGAAAAGGGATCTTTGCGGTCAACACAAAAAGCTACAAAAACCACGCAGAGTGTGCAAAAAATACCCCCGCACCGACTCACGATGCGGTGGTGCCACTCTGCACCCCCAGAGCTACCAGCTAGCCAGGTAGTTTCATGATAGCAAGCTGGACTAGAACTTAGCAAGAAAAACCATATGTAACAAATGAACAAGCAGGAACTTAGCTTGTGCTGGAGTAGACAGGTCCTCAGAAAGATCCAGGAGAGATCTGAACCAGTACTAGAACATTGACAGCTGGCATGGAGTAACGATCTGAGTGGAGTTAAATAGAGAATCAGCCAAGCCCCAAACAAGGGCAGCTGGAGAAGGAATCTCAGAACCAGCAGCTCCACTCACAGCCACCAGAGGGAGTCCATGAACAGAACTCACCGAAGTACCATTCATGACCACAGGAGGGAGTTCGAGAACGGAATTCACAACAGTTGTCCGACCGGGGCGAACTTGCCGAGGTGCGCATGGAGGAGTACCGTGAGGTTCAGCCTCCGTTGCATAGTCCAAAGGGGGGAGGTGTCAGGAAATAGGAAGTTTTAATTACTTCAATTACTCATACAGGGCTCTCATCTGCAGCTTCCTGTGCCTGCCAAGAGAAGGCTGGAATTCTAAGCCTGCAGGCAACTCCCTCCCCCCAGCTATATAGCAGTAATGGGAGACCAAGAATGTTTATGTTTATGATACTGGCCAAACCGGTAAAGAAACTTCCAAACTGCATGGGACTCTTTGTTCCTGAAAAGTCATGTATATTGGCACCGATCAGGGCTAGAGATACTGAAAAGTCATGTATATTGGCACCGATCAGGGCTAGAGATATAAGGATTATATATTTTGGTTATCCATTGAGAGATCTATAGCTCCCTGAAATCACTAGGAGCTAAACCCAATGAGTGCAAGGGGCAGGTTTCCCCATAAGCGGGTCATATAACTACAACATGTTTAAGCTTAGAAAAATCCCCCCAACATGGTGCACATCCTGATCATTGTGTAATTCGTATGTGAGGTTCATACAGCGAGCTATGTCTAAAAATGGTTGGTCACAGCTCTAAGAAAGGGGAGGATTCAGCCCCTGAGTGAGGTCACCACAGGGGGAGTGCCTTGGCTTTGAGCTAGGAGATAACTGAGTAGGACATCAGTCTTCCAGTGTCTTATCTGGGGTCTAGCTGCTATACAGATGTGTGACATGCATCTTGATGTGTTCCCCTGAGCACATGGTCAGCCAGGAGATGAAATGATCTGAACAAAATGTAAGTGTTTTTTCAACTTTAAACCTATTATATTTGTAATTGTACTGTACATACGATACTTGTCTTTATAATATCTTTTATACCTCTGTAAACACTGCCTACCTTTTTTGGAGTAAAATATAAAACTACTACCTTTGTCTCTCCTTGCTCTATAACGCACGGTCACGTCCTCTGAAGTGAATACGCTAGTTATCTTGGTTGGCTCTGGACCCGTTACTAAGTAAGAAATCGGAGCTGGTGGCAGCAGAATTTGTCCTGTGCATTTGGGAGGCTTTGTAGCGACAGGCGACGTTGATAATTATTGTTCCCGCCTAAGTGGGAGTAGTTATATCGCCCTCGCTGCAGCGTGTCCATTAGCCAGTACAAAGTAAGGCAGCTTTTCTGGCGACTAATTATCCTAGGTGCAGTACCCGGTCTGACTTAAGGGTAAGGGGGGCGCCAGAGAGCTGCAAGTTCCAAGCTGGAACTGGGAAGTGGGATATAGATAAATCCCCCTCAAAAAGGAACCAGGGGTAACAAAACATCCCCGGTTCATGACAAAGTGGTGTGAGTGGTGGGGCAGATAAAGATATCCTCCCTGTGAACTGTGACAATCATGAACCTGTTTTTTTTTGCAATATTTTAGGTCTGCAAGCAATGTATGTTTTTGTTATTTTGACCATTTCTCATTTTCAGAAAAAAAATACAAAATGTATTGCCTGGATCTTCGGAGACATGTTGTCAGTAGTTTATAGAATAAATGAACAATTTACATTTCATTCAAAAATATATCTATAAAGAGAAAAATCAGACAAACTGAAAATTTTGCAGTGGTCTCAATTTTTGCCAGAGCTAATTTTTGCCAGAGCTATATATTTCAAGAGAGGAGTTAAAGGGATTATCCAGTACTTTTATTATGTTTGCATATGCCGCTAGCAACTAATAAGGAGGTAGTTGCTAGCTACCTGTCTGTTTTGCGTGAGGACCATCTCTACCAGCTCAGATGACAATTCCTCTGCTTCATTACATCAACAGAACAATTTTTCCTCTTTTGATCTGTACTGTCAACAGGCCGTCACTACAGACATCATGCTGATTGATAGCTGTTCCCTGCAGTTAGGTAACGGGGACCTGGCTGTCAATCAGCATGACACTGAGAGACGCCTGTCCACAGAGCAGAGAGGGAGAGATGTTTTTCTGAGCACATGACGTCAGTGGATACATGAGAATTTGCGGTAGGGGCAGTGAGGGCTCTGAGCCTGCAGAACTAATCACATGATGCGCTTTGTGCAGCAATGTTAAAAGGGTTGTCCAGTCAAAACACTTAAGTCTGCAGCCACTCTGTGACTGCAGACTTATGAACAGCCCCCAGTGTGCGTTGCGAGGATTCATCGGTTTCAGACTGGGGACCAAAGGGTTTGCATGCTGTATACATACTCCCGGCCAGTGGGAGCAGCACCCTCCAGTCGGCCACACCCACTGGCTGTCCACACCCCTAAATGGGGTGTAGCCTCCTCCTTCAATACAAATGAATGAAGAGTGAGGATGCCTATCTGTCAGGAGTATGTATGCTGCATATATACCCTTTGGTCCGAGGTCTGCAACAGGTGAATTCCCACAGCACACACTGCATGCTCTGCAAGGATTGATAACTCTGCAGTCACACAGAATGACTGCAGACTTATCAGTTTTGACAAAACAACCCCTTTAACAAAACACAGTAAAGGCTCTTTCACAAGTCCTGATATTGCCGGTACCACAAAAACCAGTACCAGAGATATCAGTGCCCATGTCCAATACTTGTGGCATATGCGGGGCAACAGTGTGCCGCATCCGTACAATATGTTCCAGCGCCTGGGAAGCAGTGGTACTGTTCGCGCTGTTCCCCGGCGCTGGGTGCTGAAGACAGCTCATATCATTCTCCCCTGCTAGCCCTGCGATCAGAGCTAGCAGTGGACAGTATTGATAGTTGTATTCAGCTGATAACAGCAAGAGCAGGTAGTTGATCAAGAGAGCATTTATCAGCCACTGCCTGCACTTTAAATAAATTTTAAAAAGTAATTGGTTCCCCTGTATTCGATTTTCGGAATTTTCAAATTTTGAATTTTTATACTGTTAAACCAGAGAGTTATGTGACACAAAATAGTTAATAAATAACATTTCCCACATGTCTACTTTACATCAGCACGATTTTGGAAACAATTTTTTTTTTTGCTAGGAAGTTATAAGGGTTAAAATTTGACAAGCGATTCCTCGTTTTTACAACAAAATTTACAAAACCATTTTTTTTAGGGACCACCTCACATTTGAAGTCAGTTTGAGGGGTCTATATGGCTGAAAATACCCAAAAGTGACTCCATTTTAAAGCCTGCACCCCTCACGGTGCTCAAAACCACATTCAAGAAGTTTATTAACCCTTAAGGTGTTTCACAGCAGCAGAAGCAACATGGAAGAAAAAAATGAACATTTAACTTTTTAGTCACAAAAATGATTTTTAACAACAATTTTTTTATTTTCCCAAGGGTAAGAGGAGAAACTGGACCCCAAAAGTTTTTGTCCTATTTGCCTGAGTACGCCGATACCCCATATGTGGGGGGGAACCACTGTTTGGGCGCACAACAGGGCTCGGAAGGGAAGGAGTGCCATTTGACTTTTTGAATAAAAAATTGGCTCCAATCTTTAGCGGACACCATGTCGTGTTTGGAGAGCCCCTGTGTGCCTAAACATTGGAGCTTCTGCACAAGTGACCCCATTTTGGAAACTAGACCCACCAAGGAATTCATCTAGATGCATAGTGAGCACTTTGAAGCCCCAGGTGCTTCATAAATTGATCCGTAAAAATGAAAAAGTACTTTTTTTTTTCTCAAAAAAGTTCTTTTAGCCTCAATATTTTCATTTTTACATGGGCAACAGGACAAATTGGATCCTAAAATTTGTTGGGCAATTTCTCCTGAGTACACCGATACCTCACATGTGGGGGCAAACCACTGATTGGGCACACGGCAAGGCTCAGAAGAGAAGGAGAGCCATTTGACATTTTGAATGAAAAATTAGCTCCAATCGTTAGCGGACACCATGTCGCGTTTGGAGAGCCCCTGTGTGCCTAAACATTGGAGCTCCCCCACAAGTGACCCCATTTTGGAAACTAGACCCCCCAAGGAACTAATCTAGATGTGTGGTAAGCACTTTGAACCCCCAAGTGCTTCACAGAAGTTTATAACGCAGAGCCGTGAAAATAAAAAATAATTTCTTTCCTCAAAAATGATATTTTAGCCCGCAATTTTTTATTTTCACAAGGGTAACAGGAGAAATTGGACGCCAAAAATTGTTGTCCAGTTTGTGCTGAGCAAGCTGATACCCCATATGTGGGGGTAAACCACTGTTTGGGCACATGTCGGGGCTCGGAAGGGAGGGAGCACCATTTGACTTTTTCAACGCAAGATTGTCTGGAATCAATGGTGACGCCATGTCACGTTTGGAGACCCCCTGATGTGCCTAAACAGTGGAAACCCCTGAATTCTAACTCCAACAGTAACCTCAACACACTCCTAACCCTAATCCCAACTCTAACCATGACCCTAATCACAACCCTAACCCCAACATACCCCTAACCCTAATCCCAACCCTAACCCCAACACACCCCCAACCACAACCCTAACCCCAATACACCCCTAACCCTAATCCCAACCCTAACCATAACCCTAACCACAAGCCTAACCCTAACCCCAACACACCCCTAACCCTAATCTTAACCCTAATTCAAACCCTAACCCTAATTCCAACCCTAACCCTAATTCTAACCCTAACCCTAATTCCAAGCCTAACCCTAAGGCTATGTGCCCACGTTGCGGATTTGTTTGCGGATTTTTCAGCACCATTTTTGAAAAATTCGCAGGAAAAACGCACTGCGTTTTACCTGCATATTTACCTCGGATTTCCAGTGTTTTTTGTGCGGATTTCACCTGCGGATTCCTATACAGGAACAGGTGTAAAACGCTGCGGAATCCACACTAAGAATTGACATGCTGCGAAAAATACTGAGCGGTATTTTCTGCACAGCGGATTTGGTTTTCTAACCCTAACCCTAATTCTAACCCTAACCCTAATTGCAACCCTAACCCTAATTTGCATCCCTAACCCTAATTGCAACCCTAACTCTAATTCTAACCCTGACCCTAGTGGAAAAATAAAAATAAACATATTTTCTTTATTTTATTATGTTCCCTACCTATGGGGGTGATAAAGGGGGGGTTATTTACTTTTTTTTTTTTTTTGATCACTGTGATAGAACCTGTCACTGTGATCAAAATGTACCTGGAATGAATCTGCCGGCCGGCGCATGCGCCCGACATTTTGGAAGATGGCGGCGCCCATAGGAGAAGATGGTGGGACACCGGGACTCGGTAAGTATGGGGGGTGGGATAGAACAGTGAGGGGGTGGAGGGGAGGACAGGTGGGCGGAGGGGAGAGGAGGGTGCGGAGGACAGGACGGAGGGGTAGGAAACACTGACGGCGGCTGCAGATTGCCGTCAGTCGGTGGTGGGGGCAGATCGGGGTCTCCAGCCGTGGCCGATGATATTGCAGCTTCGGCCATGGCTGGATTGTAATATTTCACCAAGTTTCATAGGTGAAATACTACAAATTGCTCCGACTGGCTGTTTCACTTTCAACAGCCAATCAGAGCAATCGTAACTACGTGGGGGCAAATCCACCCCCCTGTGCTGAAGTACCACTCCCCCTGTCCCTGCAGGTAGGGTGAAATTTGAGTTAACCCTTTCATACGATCTGCAGGGTTGCGATCATTCTGTGACACAGCATATGCGTCACAGGTCGGATTGGCACCGACTTTCATGAAGCATACGCTGTGTCACAGGTCAAGAAGGGGTTAATCAGTGGTTCTCAGCCTGGACAGTTGCATCTTAGCACCGTCCAAGTTGAAAACTATTTATACCCAGACATGGATTACGATGTGGGACAGAATGACGGACAGGTAAGGGATATGGTTGTTTTTTATTTTTGTTTTATTACAGGAGACAAGGTCTTCAATGGGATGGGTGTTAGGCGAGTATAACTTATTTTTAAATAAAAATGGAAAAGTATGCTTTTTTGAAGTTCCAATAAAAGACTTTATACTTGCTGTGTGTTTATTTACCATACAACTATAGCATTACTAATGGAAAGGTGTTTTATAAATGCCTCTCCATTACTAATCCATGGGCTTGAGGTCACAAGACAATACAAAGGTGACATCAACCCTCCAAATATTACCTCACTTGCCACCGCCACAGGGCAAGTGGGAAGAGCCAGGCAAAGTGCCAGAATCAGTGCGTCTAATAGAAGAGCCTTTTCTGGGTGACTGCAGGCTGCTAATTTTAGGCTAGGGGAGCGCAATATCCATGGCCCTTAGCAGCCTGAGAATACCAGCCTCCAGCTGTCTGCTTCAGCAAGGCTGGTTAACAAAAATTATTTAAATAATAATAATTAAAAAACAAACAAAAAAACAGCATGGGGATCCCTCTATTCTTGATAACCAGACTTCCTGAAGCAGTTTTGGCTGGCTGGTTATCAAAAATACAGGGGAACTTATTTTTATTTATTTATAGCGCAGGAGGCCACTGATGAATGCACCCATTAGCCGGCACCTACTCTCGCTATTAGCAGCAGCAGGTGTAGGTTAATGGGAGTATTAGTCTCATCAGCTGCCACCTGCTCTCGCCGTTATCGGTTGAATATAACTCAACATTCTCCCCTGCTAGGGCTGACTGCAGCACAAACAGGGGAGAATGATGAGAGCTGTCTTTAGCACAAAGCATTAGGGAAAAGTGCTAACAGTACCGCTGCTTCCCACATCTGGTATGCGTCACACTGATGACACATGGATGTCATCAGAGTGCACATGTGAGGGACGTTTTGAGGCCCATGCTGCTGTTAAAAAAAACTACATGTCTGCGTATTTTGCCCACGGTCTGTGGAAACACATTGACATGTGCGCAGACCTATTCACTTGAGTGGATCTACGTGTGTAAGTGTGTTCACCACACGTACCGGACACACTGATGTCTGAAAGAGTCCTAAAATAGCATTTTTGGAAGAAAATCACATAAAAAAACAATTGTGAATACTATGTGTGAACATAATCAAACAAATTGAAGGTGGTTTAAGGGCTTGTGCACACATTTTTGAGGTGTTTCGTTGTGCGTTTTCATGCAGTAAAAAAAAATTAGCATTTTACAATAACTGTAAAAAAAATGAAAGTCTCATTCACACAATTTTTTTGTCCCAATGCATTTTTTGTTTACCAGTCAGGGGGATTGAAAAAAACAAACTGCAGTATCTCAATTCAAAAACACATGCAGATAATTTCAGCTGCAGTTTCTCAGTAAAGGGGGAACAGACCGGCCACGTAAAGGTATTGCTGGACTTGTTAGCGCTACATGCGCATAAAAATAGCTTGGGAAGTGAAACCCTGCTGACAGATTCTCTTTAAGGTATTTTGTATAGAGTGACTTTTCATAAGGGGAAGAAAGATCTTTGCATTCATTCGCTTTACTGATCTAAGCTGAAACATTTCTACTTATGAGACCACAGATCTCTGCATTCACCAAACTGCAGTTAAAACACAAAATTCTGTGTATTGACACCCTGGAAGAAGTAAAGACGCTGCCTCAAGAGGTCTTCACACAAGCATTACAGTTCATTATATTGTGCTGATGTAACACTTACATAAGTGACACTAGATACCATGAACCATGTCCACCCTATAATTAGCAGATGATAATTAACAGATAAAAGTAACAGAAATGGAGGAACATACATGTCATAAAGGCACATGATGCATCCAGAAAACCAAAACGTGCATCTGTAGCACTGGGCAACCACACTAAAGTTACTACAACTTGGAGACTGGAAGCGCTTCTAACAGTCACTCTACTCACATGCTCTTCCTATCTAAATTCAGATAATCAGATGTCGCTAACAAAACACTAAACTTCCTTCCCTTATCCAAGTAGATGTCATGAGCCAGAAAGGGGGTCAGCCGCCTAGTACAAAATGCGGAGACTTTCATTCAATAGGGCATCGCAGAAGCGAATAAAACTTTGTACTACATGGCAAGATTTAATCAGATGTTGAATAGTGAGTGTGTAAAATTATGTCCAATTTGCCTTTTTTCCTGGAACCTACGCACAAGCACTATATATCTGCACAGTGTATGGGACCTACGCACAGACAGCACAGTACTATATATCTGCACAGTTTATGGGACTACACACAGCACAGTACTACGGTATATACTCGAGTATAAGCCAACCTGAGTATAAGCCGAGACCCCTAATTTTGCCACAAAAAACTGGGAAAACTTAATGACTCGAGTATAAGCCTAGGGTTGAAAATGCCGCAGCTACCGGTAAATGTCAAAAATACAAATAGATACCAATAAAAGTAAAATTAATTGAGACATCAGTAGGTTAAGTGTTTCTGAATATCCATATTGAATCAGGAGCCCCATATAATGCTCCATAAAGTTTATGATGGGCCCCATAAGGTGCTCCATACAAAATATGCCCCATATAATGCTCCAAACAGTTTATGATGGGCTCCATAAGATGCTCCATAATAACCCTCCGTCACATACAACTGATCTGACAGGCACATCTCTTTTACTTTCATTTCTCCTTCCTCACCAGATTGTGAGGAAAGGTAGTCTCCTGTCTCTTGAAGGTCTGTGAAACCTGATATCACAGTTGGATTTCAGAGCTTCAGGGGAGAGGATATAGCTGCACAGATCTCTCAGGCTCATTGTATGTGAATACATCACATTCAGTAAGGTTGGTATTTTATGTTTTTATTCATCACAATAGTTTATTTAGCTTGTTTTATGAATGTATAGCACAAAATGTGAGGATATTTCATAGAAATAAGGGAGATTTTATAAAAGAAAGTGTGCTGCTCAGGCATATACAGTAGTTCCCTAACATATTCCTTCTCTTGCTTCAGACTATTTGGCGGGAGTTTTGAAAAGTTTGTATTTCATAGTTATTAGTTTTATGTTAAGTAAATGGTTTTTTTTGCAACTGATTATGTGTAGTCTCTTTTATTACATCCCTATGAAGGTCACTGATCACTTTTAGAGCACTGAAATTGCAAACATTAGATATTATAGGTATTTTTCCAGCAGGCGCCTGACAGGCACATTGTATGTGAACTCGTTAGTCCGAATATTGTATGTGACGGAGGGTTAAAATATGCCCCATATAATGCTTCACAAATGCGGATTATGGCCCCATAAGATGCTCCATACAGACATTTGCCCCATATAATGCTGCACAAATGCGGATTATGGCCCCATAAGATGCTCCATAGAGATATTTGCCCGATAAAAAGCTGCACAAACATTGATTATGGCCCCATAAGATGCTCCATACAGTCATTTGCCCCGTATAATGCTCCACAAACGTTGCCTATGGGCCCATAAGATGCTCCATACAGACATTTGCCCCGTATAATGCTCCACAAACGTTGCTTATGGCCCCATAAGATGCTCCATACAGTCATTTGCCCCATGTAATGCTCCACAAACATTGCTTATGGCCCCATAAGATGCTCCATACAGACATTTGCCCCATAAGCTGTTGCTGCAATAAAAAAAAAATAATAATCACAAACACACCTCTCAGGCCTCCAGCACTTGCTATTCACCTGCTCCTCGTTCCACCGCTGCCGGACGCTGCTGTGTCTTCCATCCTCTGCACTGACGATCAGAGGCAGAGGGCGGCGCGCACACTAATCCCATCATCGCGCACTCTGACCTGAGCGTCAACGCAGAAGACGGGTAAGACGTGGCGGCGGCGATGGAACGAGGAGCAGGTGAATATCGCGCACTGCGTTATACTCACCTGCTCCTGGCGCGGTCCCTGGTTCCCCCGGCGCCGCAGCTTCTTCCTGTAGTGAGCGGTCACATGGTAGCGCTCATTACAGTAATGAATATGCGGCTCCACCCCTATGGCAGAGGAGTCGTGTCCAAAATCATTAGTGTAATGAGCGGTACCATGTGACCGCTCACTACACTGTAGTACGTTGTGGCGCCGGGGGAACCAGGGACTGCGTCAGGAGCAGGTGAGTATTATTACACAGCTGCTGCTCCCCCTCCCCTGCTGACCCCTGGGTATGCCTCGAGTATAAGACGAGAGGGGCAATTTCAGCCTAAAAAAATGGGCTGAAATTCTCGGCTTATACTCGAGTATATACAGTATATATCTGCGCAGGGTATGGGACCTACACACAGCACAGTACTATATAGCTGCACGATGTATGTGTTGCGACCGTGAGGACTGAAGAAACGGACAGAGAGTGGACCCTCTGGGTCACGGCATTGAAGCATCAACGGGCGATCGAACCTGGGAGACCAACCCCTATACAGGGATCGTGAGGAGCAGGCCCGAGGAGTCAGATACCGCAACTGCTGGAAACCAAGAGGGACGGCTCAGAAGAGTAAGCGAGAGAACACGGGCAACAGAGAAATCCAGCCAAAAGACAAGACAAAGAAACAAGGACAAGTCAGATACGGGGCCAGAAGCATGCATGGAATGCACACGATAATCAGGCGTCGCTGGTAGGGAGGAGACGCCAGATATACCTGATGCCACAATCTGATTGGAAAGCAAGGACTGCTGGGAAGGAGCAGAAAAGGGTTAATTGAAACAAGGAGTCCGCGCCCGTGCCCTAAAGCACCTGAATGGAGCAGAGACTGACCAAGAGAATGCAGGAAGAGAAGCACCATGCTGAAGCCCCCTAGTGGCAGAAGAAGGAAACAGAGAAGCAGGGAGACGTCTGGAGCGAGGAGGAGCCAGCCGCACAGGAAGCTCGGGAACAGCAGCGACCGCAATGGAGGGGAGGACAGCGAGGCAAGAAGAGCGGCGAGGAGGAGAAGAAGCAATGGACATCGCAGCGGGAATGGGTGCGAGCGAGGAGGAGCCAGCGCGACGCCTGGAGAGGTAAGTAGAAGCGGCAGTTGTAACAGTACCCCCCTCTTAAGACTCCCTCTCCCATGACTGTCTAGAAATCTTTTCAAAATACGTGGAGCATTAATATTCTCACGAGGCTCCCAAGATCGCTCCTCAGGACCGAACCCCTCCCAATCGACGAGAAAGAAAGTCTTCCCTCTAACTTTCTTCATGGCCAGAATATCTCTCACTTCAAAAGTATTGTCATCCACTAACGGTAAAGGAAAAACTGTAGGAGAAGAAAACCTATTAAGGATGACAGGTTTAAGGAGTGAGACATGGAAGGCGTTAGGGACCCGAAGCGAAGCAGGCAACCTCAATTTATAGGCCACATTGTTAATGCGTTTAAGGATCTCAAAGGGGCCAATATAGCGAGGTCCCAACTTGTAAGACGGAGTCTTCAAGCGAATGTGTCTAGTAGACAACCACACTCTGTCGCCAGGATGAAACGGAGGCAGATCCCTTCTCCTTTTGTCCGCATGTCTTTTCATTCGAGTAGCAGCAAGAACAAGAGCATCCTTGGTCTCTCGCCAAACCTGAGAGAAGTCATGAGAAAGGACATCAGCTGCTGGAACGCCGGAAGACGGAGGCACAGGAAGAGGTACACCAGGGTTACGTCCATATACCACAAGAAAAGGAGACTTGGTAGAGGACTCGTTGGAATGGTTATTATGGGCGAACTCTGCCCAGGGAAGAAGTTCTACCGAGTCATCTTGATGGGCGTTGGTAAAATGGTGTAGATAAGATGTTAACACCTGATTAATACGCTCCACTTGCCCGTTGGTCTGAGGATGATAGGAGGAGGAAAAATCCAGAGAAATGCCCAGAAGTTTACAGAGAGCTCTCCAAAAATGAGACGTAAATTGTACCCCTCGATCAGATACGATTCGCTGAGGTAAGCCATGCAGTCTGAAGATTTGAAGAATGAAGATCTTGGCTAATTCTGGAGCCGAAGGTAAACCAGGGAGTGGAACGAAATGAGCCATCTTGGAGAATCGATCCACTACCACCAAGATTGTTGTGCAACCAGATGAGCGAGGCAAATCAGTGATGAAATCCATGGCGATTTGCTGCCAAGGACCTTCCGGCACAGGCAAAGGATGCAGAAGTCCAGAAGACAATTTTCTAGGAACTTTATTCCTAGCACAAGTTGCGCAGGTGGCCACAAAGTCATGCACATCTTGACGAAGTGACGACCACCAGTAATAGCGAGAGAGAAGATTGAGAGTCTTCTTGATTCCTACATGTCCAGAAATCTTAGAAGAATGCCCCCAGCGAAGCACTTCTAGCCTCTTGTCTTGCGGGACGAAAGTCTTACCAGGCGGAGCAGGAAGAACTTTCACAGGGGCTACCGTGAGGAATTTTGCCAGATCAATAATATGAGAAGGATCCTCGCCCACCTCTTTGGGTTGTAAGGATCGAAAGAGAGTATCCGCTTTGGTATTCTTGCTACCTGGTCGAAACTGAAGCTTGAAGTCAAAACGACTGAAGAACAAAGACCTCCTGGCTTGTCGGGAATTGAGTCTCTGTGCTGATTGAAGGTAGGCGAGATTCTTGTGGTCGGTAAAAATTGTAAAAGGGTGGATGGCTCCTTCCAAAAGATAATGCCACTCCTCCAGAGCCAATTTTATGGCCAAGAGTTCCCGATCACCGATGGAATAATTGCATTCTGCGGAAGAAAAAGATTTAGAGAAGAACCCGCAGGGCACAAGATGTCCGGAGGATGACCTTTGAGAAAGTACCGCCCCGGCTCCCGTGGAGGAGGCGTCTACTTCCAAAACAAAGGGCTTACAGGTCACTGGCCGATGTAGGACTGGCGCAGAAGCGAAGGCCTGCTTCAGGGAGATAAAGGCATCTTCAGCCTCTGGCGGCCAAGAATTAGGCGTAACTCCTTTCCGGATAAGAATGGAGAGCGGTTTAGACAAAGAAGAGAAATGGGGCACGAATTGTCTATAGTAATTTGCAAAGCCTAAAAAACGTTGAATGGCTTTTACCCCAAGTGGACGTGGCCATTTAAGCACAGCGGACAACTTCTCAGGATCCATCTTCAATCCAGAATCGGAAATAATGTAGCCCAAGAACGGTAACGAGGTTTGTTCAAAAAGACACTTCTCAATTTTGGCGTAGAGACGATTCTCTGGAAGACGTTGCAAGTCCAAGCGGACACTCTTTCTGTGAGAGGCAAGATCGGGAGAAAAAATGAGAATGTCGTCCAAATAGACTACTAGGCAGGAGTGCAGAAGATCCCGAAAAACCTCGTTAACAAATTCTTGGAAGACTGCCGGAGCATTACAAAGACCGAATGGCATGACCAGATATTCATAATGGCCATCGCGCGTGTTGAATGCCGTCTTCCACTCATCTCCGGCACGTATTCGAACCAAGTTATAGGCCCCCCGCAAATCCAACTTGGTAAAGATCTGAGCCCCTCTCAGGCGGTCGAAGAGCTCAGGAATAAGCGGAAGAGGATACCTATTCTTGACCGTGATGTTATTTAGACCACGGTAGTCTATGCAGGGCCGTAAAGAGCCATCCTTCTTTCGGACGAAGAAGAATCCGGCCCCTGCCGGAGAGGAAGACTTCCGGATGAAGCCCTTGGCCAAGTTCTCTCTGATGTACTCAGACATGGCTGATGTTTCGACTGCAGACAAAGGGTATGTTCTCCCTCGAGGAGGCGTGGATCCAGGAAGAAGCTCAATGGGGCAATCATAGGCCCGATGTGGCGGAAGGGAGTCAGCCTCCTTCTTATCAAAAATGTCAGCAAACATATGATATGCCTGAGGAAGACCAGGAAGTTTATTGGATGTTGGAGAGAGAGTAGAAGGAACCACAGAACGGAGACAATGTTCATGACAGAAGTGTCCCCAGCGAAGAACCTCGCCGGTCCGCCAATCCAGGACTGGCTCGTGCGACCTGAGCCAGGGCAGGCCTAGGAGCAAGGCGTGAGATATGTTAGGCAAAACATAGAAAGCGATTTTTTCTCAATGGAGGGCTCCTACTTGCATCTCCAATTCGAGCGTAACGGAAGTAACGGGAACAGATAACTGTTTGCCATCCACAGTCGAGATAATACGCGGGTCTTCTAGGGAGACAACTGGTATATGGAATTTGTCCACCTCCTCTTGGCGAATGAAATTGCCAGCCGCACCCGAGTCCACATACGCCTCCCAAGATCTACGCTCCCGACCTAAAAAAATCAAAACTGAAAAAGTTAAGGGTAGAGAGGAATTTGGGTCACCTAGGGAAGCCTCTCTTACCTGGCCTAGGTGGAGGAGTTTCCCACTCTCTCTGGACAAGAGCGCAAAAAATGATTAGCCCCTCCACAGTAGGGACACAAGCCCTGAGCCAGCCTATCCCTACGTCGCTGTTCCGACAACTTTATTCGATCTACTTGCATAGGCTCTGGGGCAGAAGTACTGGGAAGAGTGGGAGAGGTAGGAACTGGTCACCGATAAGACCTAGGTGGTCTCCTCTCCCTGCAAAACTCGCGGGAACGCTCCTGAAACCGTAAATCGATTCTGGTAGCAAGAGATATTAAATCCTCCAGAGAGGTTGGAATGTCCCGACCAGCAAGCTCATCCTTAATCTTACCAGAGAGTCCCCTCCAAAAAGCCCCAACTAGGGCCTCATTGTTCCACCCCAGTTCAGAAGATAGAGTGCGAGAGCGAATGGCGTATTGCCCCACTGTAAGAGTACCCTGATGAAGGCTAAAGAGGGACTCGGTAATGGAAGCCAAACGCCCTGGTTCGTCGAAGACCTTTCGGAAAGTTTCCAAAAAAACTAATATATTAGTGACCACAGGATCATCCCGCTCCCATAAGGGGTTCACCCAGGCCAAAGCCTCCCCCTCGAGGTGAGACACGATAAAAGCCACTTTGGCTCGATCTGAAGGGTATTGTTGGGGTAACAACTCAAAATGTAATCGGCACTGGTTCAAAAAACCCCGACATAACTTGGGATCTCATGAATACCCAGGTTTACCCAAGCGTGGCGGGGGATGGGACACAGAATCACGAGGCGGGACAGAAGCTGCTGCTGTTGCAGTGGCTTGAAGAGAAAGCAGGCGATCGTCGACAGACGCTATGTAATTAAGTATATGCGACTGAGTATCTCGCTGCTGCGCGAGCCCCTGCTGGAGCCCAGCCAAATGAGAAGCGTTCCCGGGATCCGATGCCTGCAAAGCTGACAACCGGGTGTCCATTGATTTCATAATGGACATGTTCCGAGACTGATTCTCACGCAAAAAAAGTAATTTCTTTTGTGTAGCCGTAGTGGAACCAGCGGGGTCCATGGCCTGATTATACTGTTGCGACCGTGAGGACGGAAGAAACGGACAGAGAGTGGACCCTCTGGGTCACGGCACTGAAGCACCAACGGGCGAGCGAACCTGGGAGACCAACCCCTATACAGGGATTATGAGGAGCAGGCCCGAGGAGTCAGATACCGCAACTGCTGGAAACCAAGAGGGACGGCTCAGAAGAGTAAGCGAGAGAATACGGACAACAGAGAAATCCAGCCAAAAGACAAGACAAAGAAACAGGGACAAGTCAGATACGGGGCCAGAAGCACGCTTGGAATGCACACGATAATCAGGCGTCGCTGGTAGGGAGGAGACGCCAGATATACCTGATGCCACAATCTGATTGGAAAGCAAGGACTGCTGGGAAGGAGCAGAAAAGGGTTAATTGAAACAAGGAGTCCGCGCCCGTGCCCTAAAGCACGTGAATGGAGCAGAGACTGACCGAGAGAATGCAGGAAGAGAAGCACCATGCTGAAGCCCCCTAGTGGCAGAAGAAGGAAACAGAGAAGCAGGGAGACGTTTGGAGCGAGGAGGAGCCAGCCGCACAGGAAGCTCGGGAACAGCAGCGACCGCAATGGAGGGGAGGACAGCGAGGCGAGAAGAGCGGCGAGGAGGAGAAGAAGCAACGGACATCGCAGCGGGAATGGGTGCGAGCGAGGAGGAGCCAGCGCGACGCCTGGAGAGGTAAGCAGAAGTGGCAGTTGTAACAGTATGGGACCTACACACAGCACAGTACTATACAAACGTGGTCAAAATTGTTGGTACCCTCGTATAATGACAGAAAAACCCACAATGGTCACAGAAATAACTTGATTCTGACAAAAGTAACAATAAATAAAAAATCTATGAAAATGAACAAATGAAAGTCAGACATTGCTTTTCAACCATGCTTCCACAGAATTAAAAAAAAATAAAACTCATGAAATAGGCCTGGACAGAAATGATGGTACCCTTAATATTGTGTTACACAACCTTTTGAGGCAATCGCTGCAATAAAACGATTCCTGTAACTGTCAATGAGACTTCTGCACCTCTCGACAGGTATTTTGGCCCACTCCTCAAGAGCAAACTGCTCCAGTTGTCTCGTGTTTGAAGGTTGCCTTTTCCAGACGGCATGTTTCAGATCAAAGATGCTCAACAGGATTTAGGTCAGTGCTCATAGAAGCCCACTTCAGAATAGACCAATGCTTTCCTCTTAGCCATTCTTGGGTGTTTTAGCTGTGTGTTTTTGGTCATTATCCTGTTGCAAGACCCATGACCTGCAACTGAGACCAGGCTTTTTTAAACTGGGCAGCACATGTCTCTCAAGAATCCCTTGATAGTCTTAAGATTTCGTTGTACCCTGCACAGATTCTAGACACCCTGTTCCACATGCAGCAAAGCAGCCCTAGAACATGAGAGCCTCCTCCATGTTACACAGTAGGGACAGTATTATTTTCTTGATATGATTCAGTTTTCCGTCTGTGAACATAGAGCTGATGTGCCTTGCCAAAAAGTCTCCCATGAAGTCCACTTCGGCTCATACAACTACAGATTGTGCCATCTGACACTGATTTTCCTTGAGCTTGAAGTTCACTCTTAATCTGCTTAGAAGTTTTTCCTTGCTCTTTTGTTACCATTCGTATTATCTGTCTCTGATTTGTCATCAGTTTTCCTCCTGCGGCCACGTCCAGGGAGGTTGACTACAGTCCGATGGATCTTACATTTCTGAATAATATGTGCAACTGTAGTCACAGGAACATCAAGCTGCTTGGAGATGGTCTTATAACTTTTACCTTTAACATGTTTGTCTATAATTTTCTTTCTAATCTCAGAGACAACCCTTTCCTTCGCTTCCTCTGGTCCATGTTGAGTGTGATACACACCTGTCACCAAACAGCACAGTGAGTATCTGTAGCACTATATACAGGCCCACTCACTGATTCCAAGATTGTAGACACGTTAGTGGACACACCTTGATTTAACATGTCCCTTTTGTTACATTATTTTCAGGGGTACCATCAGGCCTGTTCAGGCCTATTTCATGAGTTTTATTTTTATTTTTTAATTTGTGGAAGCATGGTTGAAAAGCAATGACTTTCATTTGTTCATTTTCATAGATTTTTTATTTATTATTACTTTTGTCAGATTCAAGTTATTTCTGTGACCATTGTGGGTATTTCTGTCATTAAATGAGGGGTACCAACAAATTTTGACCACGTGTGTATATCTGCGCAGGGTATGGGATCTACACACAGCACAGTACTATATATCTGTATATCTGCGTATGGGATGGGACCTACACATAGCACAGTACTATAATATATATATTATATATATATATATATATATATATATATATATATATATATATATATATATATATATATATATACACACACACACACACACATACACTAGATGGTGGCCCGATTCTAACGCATCGGGTATTGTAGAATATGCATGTCCACGTAGTATATTGCCCAGTCACGTAGTATATTGCCGAGTGACGTAGTATATTGCCCAGTGACGTAGTATATTGCACAGTCACGTAGTATATTGCCCGGCCACGTAGTATATTGCCCGGCCACGTAGTATATTGCCCAGCCACGTAGTATATTGCCCAGCCACGTAGTATATTGCCCAGTGACGTAGTATATTGGCCAGCCACGTACGTAGTATATTGCCCAGTCACGTAGTATATTGCCGAGTGACGTAGTATATTGCCCAGTCACGTAGTATATTGCCCAGCTACGTAGTATATTGCCCAGCCACGTAGTATATTGCCCAGTGACGTAGTATATTGCCCAGCCACATAGTATATTGCCCAGCTACGTAGTATATTGCCCAGGCACGTAGTATATTGCCAAGTCACATAGTATATTGCCCAGCGACGTAGTATATTGCCCAGCGACGTAGTATATTGCCCAGTTACGTAGTATATTGCCCAGTTACGTAGTATATTACCCAGTGACGTAGTATATTGCTCAGTGCCGTAGTATATTGCCCAGTGCCGTAGTATACAGCACAGAGCCACGTAGTATATTGCACAGCGAAGTAGTATACAGCACCCAGTCACGTAGTATATTGGCCAGTCACGTAGTATATTGCCCAGCCACGTTTGTCACAGGTTAAAAAATAAAAAAACACTACCTACTCACATTCCGATGTCTGTCACGTCCCCCGCCGTCAGCTTCCCGCACTGACTGTCAGCGCCGGCCGTAAAGCAGAGCACAGCGGTGACGTCACCGCTGTGCTCTGCTTTACGGCCGGCGCTCACAGTCAGTACGGGAAGCTGACGGCGGGGACGTGACAGACATCGGGGACGTGACAGACATCGGAATGTGAGTACGTAGTGTTTTTTGTTTTGTTTTTTTAACTTTTACAATGGTAACCAGGGTAAATATCGGGTTACTAAGCGCGGCCCTGCGCTTAGTAACCCGATGTTTACCCTGGTTACAAGTGAACACATGGCTGGATCGGTGTCACACATGCTGATCCGGCGATGACAGCGGGTGATCAGCGACCAAATAAAGGTCCTGATCATTCCCTACGACCAACGATCTCCCAGCAGATGCCTGATCGTTGGTCGCTGTCACACTATAACGAGATCGTTAGGGGGATCGTCGCTACGTCACGAAAAGCGTGACGTTGCAACGATATCATTAACGAAATCGTTAGCTTCGCTCTTCCCACTTGCCCTAATGAGTTGGCAAGTGGGGTAATAGTAGCGGGGTGATGTCAGCTTTGTACAGGCAGCTGACAAGGTGTCCGCTAATTATTCCAGCAATGGTGCACTCCAGAGAAATTGCACAACAAATTTTCAGGTGCTTTTTTTTCCTGTTCCCCTAGCAAAAATAAAAAAAATAATTTGGTCTAAAGTAAAATTATGAAAAAAAGTTCAATATTTTTTTCCTTTCACATTCAATTAATTCCTGTGAAGCACCTGAAGCTGAAGGGTTAATGAACTTCTTGAATGTGGTTTTAAGCACCTTGAGGCTATGTGCACACGTCAGGATTTTTTTTTCGGTTTTTTTTCTGGAGCTTCCCAATGCATTAAATAGCGGGAAAAACTCAAAAAATCTGCAAAATTAATGAACATGCTGCGTTTTTTTAGCGGAAAAAAACGCATCATGTGGACAAAAATTGCAAAATGCATTAAAAATTATGGGATGCTTATGTATGCATTTTTAAAGCTTTTTTCCAATGGAAAAAGACAGAAAAAACGTGAAAAAAACGCAAAATATCCTGAACGTGTGCACATATCCTGAGGGGTACCGTTTTTAGAATGGTGTCACTTTTGAGTATTTTATGTCATATGAACCCCTCAAAGTCACTTCGAATGTGATATGGTCCTAAAAAATTGGTTTTGTAAATTTTGTTGGAAAAATTAGCAATCGCTGGTCAACTTTTAAACCGTAAAAAAAAATGTTCAAAAATTGTGCAGATGTGGCAAATGCTATTTATTAACGATTTTGTGTCACTGTCTCTGATTTAAGGGCATAAAAATTAAGAGTTGGAAAACTGCAAAATTTTCCAAATTTTCGATATTTTCACAAATAAATGCATGTCATATCGAACAAATTTTATCACTATCAGGAAGTACAATATATCACGAGAAAATCTCAAAATTAGTGGGATCCATTGAAGCGTTCCAGAGTTATTACCGCATAAAGTGACACTGGTCAGAATATTAAAATTTGGACTGGTTAGGAAGGAGAAAACAGGTTTTGGGGTGAAGGGGTTAAAGCCTGGGAAGCTCCTTCCCTGGCTATAAACATCTGCCCTCAGCTGTCCGCTTTACCTCTGCTGGTTAATAAAATTAAAGGGGATGTCATGCCATTTTTTCAGATATTAACCTCTTCCCAACATGCGCGGTACATATACTGCTCTGCAGGAGCTGCGTTCCCGCAAACAGTAGTATATGTATGGTGGAACGATAGCGCAGCCTCACCCTTGGCACCGCTGTCAGAACAGGGATCTTATGTAATATAGTAATGTCCCATCCTGGGAAAATGTAAAAAAAGTAAAAAAAAAAAAAAATAGAATTAACCTACCGTGACAGCACACAGGAGGATGTCATCTTATCCTAATAGGGACAGGAAACGCAAATGAGGTCAAATAGCCCCTCCCACATCTATTCCCCAGTGTTATTACAAAGGACCACAACAGAATAAATGCTTAACAATATTTATTAATACTACATCCTATAATTGAGTAGTGGGGTGAGAATTACCTATGGTGTCCTGGTAGGTTATTAGAAAGCGAATTACCAGTAAGTCTTAATTCTGTCATCTCTAATAACCCCCACAACAGCACACAGGAGGAATACCAAAGACTAATGCTTTAGGGAGGGACAGAAGACCAGGCAGCGGCTCTGCATATCTGCTCGATGGAGGCGATGGCTTTTTCCACCCAAGAAACCGCTACTGCTCTGGTGGAATGAGCTGTGAACCTCTCTGGAGGCATGAGATTACAAACCAGATAAGCTTCAGTAATTGCGCTCTTGATCCGAATTGCCATTGTAGTCTTGGATACCTTTTCATTCCCCTATTCTGGCCATAGGGTTGAATAACCAGGTTCTTATCTTTCCTCCACTCCTTGGTTATGTGGAGATAATGTAAGACTGCTCTACTTAAGTCAAGAGGATGGAAATCTTCTTTCTTGTTTTGTGGATTCTGGCAAAAAGAAGGTATTGTTATGTTGTGATTCCTGTGGAAATCTGAAACCACCTTTGGTAGAAACGAGGGATCCAGAAGGAACACTAGCCTGTCTTCCAATATCTTCAGGTAGGGCTCTTCTATTGAGAGAGCCTGTAACTCCCCTACTCGCCTGGCTGTTGTGATTGCAACCAGGAATGCTGTCTTCCAGGACATCCTGTCCAACATTACTGCAAGCAGGGGCTCAAACGGTGGGAGTGTTAATCCTTTCAGGACGATGTTGAGGTCACAAGTGGGGACAAGACTGATTGATGTAGGACGGAGTCTTGTAGCCGCTGTCATGAATCACTTTATCCAACGGTGTTTTGCAAGGTCCTGGTCAAAGTATGAGCTCAATGCCGCCACCTGTACTTTAAGGGTAATGGGTCTAAGTCCCTTCTCTAATCCATCCTGCAGAAAATCTAGGATCCGGGTGATATTGGCTTGTCTGGGATCCAGCCGTTCTGGTGCACACCATGAAACAAACTTTTTCCAGGTCTTCTGGTGTATTGTGTTAGTCACTTGCTTCCTACTTTTCTGAAGCGTGTTGATGACTCTGTCCGATAGATCTCTGGACTTCAGGATTGTGAAATCAGAGAACTTGCATCTGGCAGCTTGGCTTCTATGTCCGGGTGATAAACTGGTCCCTGGTGTAGGAGATCCCTGATTGGTGGAAGGTTTAGAAGACAGTCTATACTTAGGCTGGATATGGTTCCGTACCAGCTTCTCTTTGGCTAGAGGGGTGCTACCAGAATGACCCTGGTCTGCTTGTCTCTTATCTTCTGAAGAGTCGTTGGCAAGAGGGAGATCAGCAGAAAGGCGTACGACAACTTGAATTGCCATTGGTGAGCCAAGGCGTCTATGCCTAGGCATCTGTCGGCTGGGTTTAGTGAATAACAGTAGGTAACCTTTGTATTATTATTATTATTATTATTATTCATTTTTATAGCGCCATTTATTCCATGGCGCTTTACATGTGAAATACGGGGCAAATATAGACAAATACATTAAACATGAGCAAAAAACAAGGCACACGGGTACATAAGGAGGGAGGACCCTGCCCGCGAGGGCTCACAATCTGCAGGGGATGGGTGATGATACACTAGGAGAGGGCAGAGCTGGTTGTGCGGCGGTTCAGTAGGTTCAGGATCACTGCAGGCTGTAGGCTTGTCGGAAGAGGTGAGTCTTCAGGTTCTTTTTGAAAGTTTCTATGGTAGGCGAGAGTCTGATGTGCTGGGGTAGAGAGTTCCAGAGTATGGGTGAAGCACGGGAGAAGTCTTGGATGCGGTTGTGGGAAGAAGAGATGAGAGGGGAGTAGAGAAGGAGGTCTTGAGAGGATCGGAGGTTGCGTGTTGGTAGGTACCGGTTGATCATGTCACAGATGTATGGAGGAGATAGGTTGTGGATGGCTTTGTAGGTCATTGTGAGGGTTTTGATCTGGAGTCTCTGGGCAATAGGAAGCCAGTGAAGGGCTTGGCATAGGGGAGAGGCTGGGGAATAGCGGGGAGACAGGTAGATTAGTCGAGCAGCAGAGTGTAGGATGGATTGGAGTGGTGCCAGAGTGCTAGAGGGGAGTCCAGAGAGTAGGAGGTTGCAGTAGTCGAGGCGGGAGATGATAAGGGCATGCACTAGTGTTTTTGTGGTGTCACGGTCAAGGAATGCGCGGATCCGGGAAATGTTTTTGAGTTTGAGGCGGCAGGAGGAGGCAAGGGCTTGGATATGTGGCTTGAAAGAGAGGGCAGAGTCGAGGATCACCCCGAGGCACCGGGCGTGTGGGACTGGGGAAAGTGAGCAGCCGTTGACATTGATGGATAGGTCTGGTGGAGGGGTAGAGTGAGATGGGGGAAAGATGATGAATTCTGTTTTGTCCATGTTCAGTTGTAGAAAGCGAGCAGAAAAGAAGGCTGAAATAGCAGACAGACAGTGCGGGATTTTGGTAAGTAAGGAGGTGAGGTCAGGTCCGGATAGGTAGATCTGCGTGTCATCAGCATAGAGGTGGTACTGCATACCGTGGGATTCTATGAGCTGTCCCAGACCGAAGGTGTAGATGGAGAAGAGTAGGGGTCCTAGAACAGAGCCTTGAGGAACACCGACTGACAAGGGGCGAGGTGAGGAGGTGGTGTGGCGGAGGGAGACACTGAATGTCCGATCTGTCAGATATGCAAATAGGTTGACCTCTGGGAAACCCCATCTTTCGGCCAACATCTGGAACACCTCTGGATACAGACTCAATTCCCCCGGGTAGACATCTCTTCTGCTCAGGAAGTCAGCCTGCTTGTTGTCTGCTCCCTTTATGTGAAGGGCTGACACCGAAAAAAAGAGGTTTCTCGGCCCAAGAGAAAATTCTTGCTGAGATGGCTTTTAGTTCCTCGTACTTTGAATTTCCCTGGTGTAGGAGGAGTGCAATCGTTGTTACATTGTCCGAGTAGACTCTCACATGGGCACCTTGGATTATTGAAACTGTTGCCCTGAGGGCATGTGTGATGGTGTGATATGCTATGTGGGCATCATTTTTGTGTATATTTCTATTTTACTTGTTTTCATGGTGTTCTCTTGCAGGATGAGTTATTTGCTAATTGATGAATGGCTGTGGTTTCCATCTGATATCAGCCCCCACAGTACTGTTTGCTAATATGCTAATGACATGCTGACCTAGCTTGTTGAAACAATGAGCCCCTGAGACCTTCCCCCTCCCGACCTGGGAATGAGGAGGGGGACTTATAAATATCAGAGATGTGAGACACAGATCAGTCTTGTGTGGAATGATGATGTGAACACATCAATGATGATGTGAACTCAGAGAGAAGGGGAAGCATATGGACCATTTTTTATCCTCTGTCTGCTGGATTATTGGACTCTCATCTCCTTGGACATTTATCCTGTTACTGAATGGCATTCGTGTTCTGGACTATTTTAACCTTTGTGTGGTGGATCGAATATGGACCTTTCGTATTTTTGCCTAGATAAAGGTCTTGGGATTGTTTACTATATACTAGCTCTGTTGATTGTGTGGTACTGGAGAAGGACCCCGTGACAGCATCTTCTGTTGTGAATTCCGCTCTTGGGCTCCCTCCGGTGGCTGTAAGTGGCACTTTTGTGAGTTCTGCTCTTGGGCTCCCTCCGGTGGTTTTGAGTGGTATGGCTGCTTCTTGGATTTAGCATCAGCAGCTGCTTCCACTGATTGTCTTTCTGGCTTGGCTATTTTAGTCTGGCCTTATCCCTCAATCAATGCCAGTTGTCAATTGTTCCTGCTTGGAGTCACGGCTCTTTTGGATTTCCCTGACACTCTGACCTGTTCAGCAAAGATAAGTCCTTGTTTGTCCTTTTGCAGTCCACTTGTTGTGGACGTTATTGTTCAGCACATTCTATGTTTTTCTCATTTGTCCAGCTTATCAGTATGGATCTATTCAGCTAAGCTGGAAGCTCTGGGCAGCAGATTTTGCCCTCCACACCTTTAGTTAGGTGTGGAGATTTTTGCATTCTCTGCGGTGGACTTTTTCTAGTTTTTATTACTGACCGCACAGTGTTCTGTCCTGTACTATCTATCTAGCTAGCAGTGGCCTCCTTTGCTACATCTTGTTTCATTCTACGTATGTCATTTCCATCTCCACTCTCAGTCATTATTTGTGGGGGGCTGTCCTATCCTTTGGGGATTTTCTCTGAGGCAAGATAGCTTTCCTGTTTCTACCTTTAGGGGTAGTTAGCTCTTAGGCTGTGACGAGGTGTCTAGGGAGAGACAGGAACATCCCACGGCTTTTTCTAGTGTTGTGTTAAGATCAGGAACTGCGGTCAGTATAGTTACCACCTGCTCAGAGCTAGTCGCATGTCGCTCCTAAACCACCAGTCCATAACAGTACAACTGGCCAAAAATGAGTTGAATGCATCTCAAAAGAAGGAAAAGAAAAAGAGTTCTGAGCCATTTTTTTTTCTTTAGTCTGTTTTGTCTTTTTCCTTCCTCTTAATCTCTGGGTGGTTCAGGATTTGGGCGCGGGCATGGATGTTCAGGGTTTGTTTTCTCGTGTGGATCAGCTTGCTGCAAGAGTACAGAGTATCCAAGATTATGTTGTTCAGACTCCGGCTTTAGAGCCTAGAATTCCTATTCCAGATTTGTTTTATGGGGATAAATCCAAGTTTTTGAACTTTAAAAATAACTGCAAATTGTTTTTTGCTCTGAAACCCCATTCCTCTGGAGATCCCATTCAGCAAGTTAAAATAGTTATTTCTCTGCTGCGTGGTGACCCTCAGGACTGGGCATTCTCCCTTGAGTCAGGGGATCCGGCATTGCTTAATGTAGATGCATTTTTTCAATCGCTCGGATTATTGTATGACGAACCTAACTCTGTGGATCATGCGGAAAAAACCTTGTTGGCCCTGTGTCAGGGTCAGGAAGCGGCAGAATTATACTGCCAGAAATTTAGAAAATGGTCTGTGCTCACTAAATGGAATGAGGAGGCTCTGGCAGCAATTTTCAGAAAGGGTCTTTCTGAAGCCCTTAAAGATGTTATGGTGGGGTTCCCCACGCCTGTTGGTTTGAGCAAATCTATGTCTCTAGCTATTCAGATTGATCGGCGCCTGCGCGAGCGCAAAGTGGTGCACCACATGGCAGCGTCCTCTGAACAGAGTCCTGAGCCTATGCAATGTGATAGGATTTTGACTAGAGCAGAACAGCGGGGATACAGACGTCAGAATGGGCTGTGTTTTTACTGTGGTGATTCTGCTCATGCTATTTCTGATTGCCCTAAGCGTATTAAGAGGGTCGCTAGATCTGTTACCATCAGTACCGTACAGCCTAAATTTCTCCTGTCTGTGACCCTGATTTGCTCATTGTCATCCTTTTCTGTCATGGCATTTGTGGATTCAGGCGCTGCCCTGAACTTAATGGACTTAGAATTCGCCAGGCGCTGTGGTTTTTCTTTGCAGCCTTTGCAGAGCCCTATTCCTTTGAGGGGTATTGATGCTACACCGTTGGCCAAGAATAAACCTCAGTATTGGACTCCGCTGACTATGTGCATGGCTACAGCACATCAGGAAGATTGCCGTTTTCTGGTGTTGCATAATTTACATGATGTTGTTGTACTGGGTTTTCCATGGTTACAAGTACACAATCCAGTGCTGGATTGGAAATCTATGTCTGTGACTAGTTGGGGTTGTCAAGGGGTACATAGTGGCCGAGTTTGCCCTTAATAATCGGGCCAGTTCGGCTACTTTGGTTTCGCCTTTCTTTTGTAATTTTGGTTTCCATCCTCGTTTTTCTTCAGGGCAGGTTGAGCCTTCTGATTTGTCCTGGTGTGGATTCTGTGATGGACAGGTTACAGCAGATTTGGACTCATGTGGTAGACAATTTGACGTTGTCTCAGGAAAAGGCTCAACGTTTTGCTAACCGCCGTCGGTGTGTTGGTCCTCGGCTTCGGGTGGGGGATTTAGTCTGGTTGTCTTCTCGTCATGTTCCTATGAAGGTTTCTTCCCCCAAGTTCAAGCCTCGGTTTATTGGTCCTTATAAGATTTCTGAGATTATCAATCCAGTGTCTTTTCGTTTGGCCCTTCCAGCCTCTTTTGCCATCCACAATGTTTTCCATAGATCTTTGTTGCGGAGATATGTGGTACCCGTTGTTCCCTCTGTTGATCCTCCTGCCCCGGTGTTGGTTGAGGGGGTTTTGGAATATGTGGATGAGAAAATTTTGGATTCTCGTTTTTCGAGGCGGAGGCTTCAGTATCTTGTCAAGTGGAAGGGTTATGGCCAGGAGGATAATTCTTGGGTTGTTGCCTCCGATGTCCATGCCGCCGATTTGGTTCTTGCTTTTCACTTGGCTTGTCCTGATCGGCCTGGGGGCTCTGGTGAGGGTTCGGTGACCCCTCCTCAAGGGGGGGTACTGTTGTGAATTCCGCTCTTGGGCTCCCTCCGGTGGCTGTAAGTGGCACTTTTGTGAGTTCTGCTCTTGGGCTCCCTCCGGTGGTTTTGAGTGGTATGGCTGCTTCTTGGATTTGCTAGTATAGAAAAGTAGGAGACAAAAAAAGCGCAAATAGGGTCTTATCCTCAGGATTGCTTCTAATCAATTATGAGAGAACTGCTCACCTGGTGGTACACAGTAAAGGCGTGTAGTTTGTCAGCTGCTGCAGATCCACAGGTCGGCGCTGCGACCTCTTAGAGACGTTATAATAGATGAATGTGGATAAAATCCGCGCTGCTGCGACAAATAATGGATCCAGATATAGTTATAAGGTGTTCGGGTGGTTTATTCAACGCGTTTCGAAGCTCATGGCTTCTTCTTCAGGAAGTTTCCACACAGAGATATCTCAGAGATGCTGAAAGGATGTCTGGGAGACCACGGCCCCCCAACCTCACTTGCTGGCATGCACCTCTAAGGTAACTAGCGGGGTCTGAACCCAAGGAACTCCATTGTTTAGTTTCCTTGGATTGTCCCACCATGGCAAAGTGGCTCTCATCTGGGTTGTATTGACACCTTCCTGTCCAGTGAACAGGAGGAACCGTCCCATTCTACTAGTATATACAGTGCCTAGCGAAAGTATTCGGCCCCCTTGAACTTTTCAACCTTTTCCCACATATCATGCTTCAAACATAAAGATACCAAATGTAAATTGTTGGTGAAGAATCAACAACAAGTGGAAAACAATTGTGAAGTTGAACGAAATTTATTGGTTATTTTAAATTTTTGTGGAAATTCAAAAACTGAAAAGTGGGGCGTGTAATATTATTCGACCCCTTTAACTTAATACCTTTGTCGCGCCACCTTTTGCTGCGATTACAGCTGCAAGTCGCTTGGGGTATGTCTTTCAGTTTTGTACATTGAGAGACTGAAATTCTTGCCAATTCTTCCTTGGCAAACAGCTCGACCTCAGTGAGGTTTGATGGAGATCGTTTGTGAACATCAGTTTTCAGCTCTTTCCACAGATTTTCGATTGGATTGAGGACTGGACTTTGACTTGGCCATTCTAAAACCTGGATAAGCTTATTTGTGAACCATTCTATTGTAGATTTTGCTTTATGTTTGGGATCATTGTCTTGTTGGAAGACAAATCTACGTCCCAGTCTCGGGTCTTTTGCCGACTCCAACAGGTTTTTTTCAAGAATGGTCCTCTATTTGCTCCATCCATCTTCCCATCAATTTTAACCATCTTCCCTGTCCCTGCTGAAGAAAAGCAGGCCCAAACCATGATGCTACTACCATGTTTAACTATGGGGATGGTGTGTTCAGGGTGATGTGATAAGCTGTGTTGCCTTTACGCCAAACATATAGTTTGACATTGTTGCCAAAAAGTTCGATTTTGGTTTAATCTGACCAGAGCACCTTCTTCCACATGTTTGGTGTGTCTCCCAGGTGGCTTGTTGCAAACTTTAAACAACACTTTTTATGGATATCTTTGAGAAATTGCTTTCTTCTCGCCACTCTTCCATAAAGGCCAGATTTGTGCAGTGTACGACTGATTGTTGTCCTATGGACAGACTGCCCCACCTCAGCTGTAGATCTCTGCAGTTCATCCAGAGTGATCAAGGGCCTCTTGGCTGCATCTCTGATCAGTCTTCTCCTTGTTTGAGATGAAAGTTTAGAGGGACAGCCAGGTCTTGTAGATTTGCAGTGGTATGATACTCCTTCCATTTCAATATGATCGCTTCCACAGTGCTGCTTGGGATGTTTAAAGTTTTGGAAATCATTTTGTATCCAAATCCGGCTTTAAACTTCTCCACAACAGTATCATCACGGACCTGCCTGTTGTGTTCCTTGGTTTTCATGATGCTCTCTGTGATTCAAACAGAACCCTGAAACTATCACAGAGCAGGTGCATTTATACGGAGACTTGATTACACACAGGTGGATTATATTTATCATCATTAGGCATTTAGGACAACATTGGATCATTCTGAGATCCACAATGAACTTCTGGAGTGAGTTTGCTGCACTGAAAGTAAAGGGGCCGAATAATATTGCACGCCCCACTTTTCAGTTTTTGAATTTCCACAAAAATGTAAAATAACCAATAAATTTTGTACAACTTCACAATTGTGTTCCACTTGTTGATTCTTCACCAAAAATTTACATTTGGTATCTTTATGTCTGAAGCATGATATTGTTGAGGAGAGCCATAAGATCAAATACTTAATTAACCTCAACACATAAGGTAATTGAGAGAAGTAACCCATAACATGTATTGTTTAACCTTACATAAGTTTTCCTCAGACAAAGTAAGACACTTAAGATGGCTGCCATCTCCTATACCAGAGCCATGCGGTCTGGTATCCAAGATGAACAATGAAGACACTGAAGATGGCTGCCATTTCCTGTTTTAGCAGACCATGCGGTCTGGTATCCAAGATGACGCCCACCCAGATGACCTCATGGATCCACCCACAGTGACGCCCACCTTGATGACCTCACGGACCAACCCACCTTGATGACCTCATGGATCCGCCCATGGACTTGCTCATGCCCAACCCACTAACCAATGGAATACATCCGATCACTCCCATTTTAGAGCTAACCGAGCCCCCTTACAGGAGATATATAACATTGTGTTTGACTAATAAATTTCTTCTTGGAGCTGAGCCACACATTGATCAAGGAGAGTTACAGCTGACTGTGTCTGGTGTATTTCTTTAGTGCACATGATCAATATCCATTAGGCCAGGAGTAGGCAACTAGAGAATTGAACATTTATATTAATTGTTCAACCCTAATAATATGTGGGAAAAGGATGAAAAGTTCAAGGGGGCCGAACACTTTAGCAAGGCACTGTAACTCTGCAGGTCTCTGGTGTGCGCCCAGGCTACTGACTGGATAAAAGATGTCATGGAGCCGAGGACTGACATGGCAAACCTCATGAACACCAATCTTCTGATTCTCAGGATGTTTATCTTTGCCCTCAGATGGATCTGTTTTACTCTGGACAAAAAGGATGTTTGTGTCCATGAGTCCAGGAGGACTCCCAAGAAGGTTTTCTTTGTGGAGGGAGTGACATCTGATTTTTGCTGATTGATCAACCATCCCAGACACGTCAGTATCTGAGAAGTTGTCTGTATGTGCCCTGTAACACTTGCGCTGATGGTGCCACTAGCAGAAAGTTGTCAAGACATGGGACGATACAAATCTGCTGATCTCTGACATGGACCAACATAATTTTTGTGAAAATTCGGGGTGCTGTTGATAGACCAAACGGGAGCACGTTGAATTGGTAATGAAGCATCCGTTTCCCTTACTGCGAATCTCAGGAACTTATGATGGTTGGGGTCAATCGGAATATGATAATATGCGTCCTGTAGATCGATTGTTGCCATGGAGAAACCTTTCCCTATCAGGGGAACTGCCTATCTGATAGATTCCATCTTGAATCTTCTGTAATGGATATACTGGTTTAGAGTGTCATGTCGGACGCTGTTCATTCTAGGGCGTTCGGCAGACAGCGGTAATTCCGCTTTTGTCCACTATGCGCTCAGTGGCATCGGCTAGATTTTGTCTAGCTGGTCCGGGGTTAATTTAGCTGGTGCTCGGATTGGAAGCTGGGCCAAGCCCACCCCCTTTAAATAGTTCTTCTGAACATTGGGCGTCGCCGATTATAGCTTCTGTCTAGTGCTTGGTTATCTCGGTCTGGAGTGGAGAGCTAGGAGTTGGAGTATCGTATCTGGTGGTGTATTTCCCTTTGTCTTATTTACTCCTTCCTATATTTGTATTTGTTTTGCCCTGTGCACTTATTGTGTATTCCTGAGTGACTGCGGCTTGGTTCATATTTTCAGTTATCCTTGTCTGTGCTAACTGTGGGTATTGGTGTATTATCTCTTCACTGGGTGGTGGGTGGTTGGTTTCAGCCTAGGGTTGAAACAGGAGATAGGGTGAGGGTGGAGGCCTAGACATGCACACCATCAGTGTAAACTCTAGGTAGAGTGTCATGGTTCCCAATGGCAAGGGAACGTAAAAAACACATAAGTAACGAACGAGCTCTCGGGTGATGGAAACTCGAGTTGACCGTGAGCTAAATCTACCACACAACTAACAGTAGCCAGGGAGCATACCTACGGCTTCCTATATGCCACGCGCCAGCCGGAGGACTAACTACGCCTGGTAGAGGAAGAAACAGACCTGGCTTACCTCTAGGGAAATACCCCAAAAGATGATAGCAGCCCCCCACATGTAATAACGGTGAATTAAGAGGAAAAGACATACACAGTATGAAAGTAGATTTAGCAAAGAGAGGTCCACTTACTAGATAGCAGAAGGATACAAAAGAGGACTTCACGGTCAACTGAAAAACCTTTCAAAAACCATCCTGAAATTACTTTAAGACTCCTGTGTCAACTCATGACACAGGAGTGGCAATTTCAGCCCGCAAGAGCTTCCAGCTACAGAGAAATGCAAAAACTGCAAACTGGACAAAAGGTACAAAACAAAAGGACAAAGTCCACTTAGCTGATCAGCAGACTAGTAGCAGGAACATGCAACCGAAGGCTCTGGTTACAATGATGACCGGCAAGGAAATGACTGGAGAGCAAGGCTAAATAGGAAACTCCCAAACACTGATGGAAGCAGGTGAACAGAAGAAGCAAAGTGCAAACAAGTCACCAGTACCACCAGCAACCACCAGGGGAGCCCAAAAAGCGGATACACAACAGTAGAGGGTCAGTCAGGATTTCCCTAGTCTTAGGGAAATTGCAGGGGCCCGGGTTATTAGCTCTTGCCCACCTAGGCTTCCCGTGACATAGAGGCCTCAGATTTATTATAATTCAGTGGG
Organism: Ranitomeya variabilis; assembly: GCF_051348905.1. Taxonomy (NCBI): domain Eukaryota; kingdom Metazoa; phylum Chordata; class Amphibia; order Anura; family Dendrobatidae; genus Ranitomeya; species Ranitomeya variabilis. Next base: position 110,902,368 of record NC_135238.1, on the reverse strand, counting down.
ATCCATTTGGGTTTTTTTTTTTTTTTTTATCAAAAAGAGCCTGGAGAAGTGACCCATGTTCTTCTCTCACTTGGGGCTAGAGAAATTGCCTCTGAAGCTAGTACTTCCTTGAGGCCTGACTCTAGGGCAGTCTGGAGAGTGTGTGTAGAGGGCTGCGTCAATCTTACTCTCTGCGGAGGATAGGAGGTAAATTATTTTCTCACCCCTCCTAGATGGATCTTAGGACCCATGGGTTGGTAGATAAGTCCCTCCATTTCGGAAGGAAGTGAGAAATGCGACGAGCTACTTTTCTCTGCGCGTCATGGTTTACTTTGACGCTGGTCCTGGGAGAGAAAAAGATTTCTGCCCTGGCCTCCTTTGGGGTAAATCCATCTTCCTGTCTTTCATTTGCCTCAGTATTGGGAAGACTGCTCCTGTGGGGGTTGAAAGGATCTCTTTTTGGCATCCCTTTTGGTATTCTTTGGCTCTGGTAGCGACTTTTTGTCTGAAACTTTCTCTAATAACTCATCCAAAGCCGGCCCGAACATATATTTCCCTTTAAAAAGGATGGAACATAGTTTGATTTTAGAAGCTATGTCCCCACTCCAAGATCTCAGCCACAGAGCTCATATTGCGGAGTTAGATAGGGCTGCTGATTTGGCCGCCACCCTGAGGAATTCTGCCGAGGGGTCAGCAAGGAAGGCTGTAGCATTTTGGAGGAAGGGAAGTGAGGCGAGGATCTCTTCTCTGGGGGGGCCCCTGATGCCAGGTGTTCCTCCAGCTGCCCCAACCAACGAGACATTGATCAACCGATGTAGAGACCACATTTGTGTTTAGCAAGGGTGCTGACGTTTTCCAGGTTTTCCTGAGGAGACCCTCCATTTTGCACTCCAGGGGATCCTTCAACTGAGAGGAATCCTCAAACGGCAAGGGTCTTCTTGGATACCAGGGCAACTTGAACGTCCACCTTGGGTACCTCAGACCAGCATCTTGCAGTCTCGTCATCAACTGGGAATCTATCCTTCTGAAGGAGTGATTAGTCTCTTCTCTGGAGTCTCCCAGCTCCCGGATATTCTTGTGTATGGGAAAGAATAGCTTCTTTTTGGATAGGAGGCCTCTTGTACTGAACGTGCTGGCCTTTCTTCCTCCACTTCCATGGTTCTTCTTACCACTCTGATGAGCTCCTCCATGTTCACTGTGGAAAAGTAGTACCTCTTCTACTGGGACTCTGGGTCAGAACTTAGTTCGCCTTCTTCCTGGAACTCCTCCGACACTGAGTCCTGGGAGTCCGAATCCTCTTCCTGCAGAATTTTTCACATCTTTGCTGCTGGAGGAGCACTAGGGGCTGGTGTTAGCTGAAAGAAGGATGCCAGGGAAACTTGTATTTCCTGACGTACAATGCTTTTAATGTCCTCTCAATGAGTAGTGATGAGCGAGCATGCTTCGTACTTGCCCGAGCATCACAGTGCGAGCGCCGATCATTTCATGGATTGTTCGGTGGGAGTTCGGGTCCCCGCCCTGCCTGTTTGGTGCTCTTTAGAGCACCAATCAACATGCAGGGATTGTCTGCCACGCACTGTAATGCCACAGCAATGTTGGTTGTGGCATTACAGTGATTGGCTGGCCACAGAGCTCCATCAGATCTATATAAGACCCGGCATGCCCTGCTTGTCACACTCAGCTCCGGAATCACCAGTGAAGGGAGAGGTGCTGCTGAGCTAGGGACAGAATAGGTGGGATATCAGTTAATGTGGATATACCATTGTTGAGTCCACAAATCCAGCTAAACCAACAGTTCTTCTAAGGACTAATTAAGGGGTAATATAGATATTAGTGATAGGTAGGCAGGCAGTGTATGTGGCATACTTTATTGCATACAGCAAATGGGTCCATTCCATTACTGCCTGCTGCTGCCTATTGCAGATATTGACCGTATTTACATAGCTCCAGGTATCAGTGGCCGGGAATAATTTTTTTTGCACCTTAATCCTGATTATTTTATTTAAAAGCAATCCAGAGTACACTTTTTCTCCATTTGCTTGTTGGCAATGCAGAATACAGCCAGACCCTTTCCATAGTACAGCGTCACAATACAGCTATTTTAAACAGGAGTTTGTTGGTCGCAGCGATCACATCTGAGTGCGCATAAAATTCTGCAATTTTTGTGGTACTGTAAAAAAAAATATTTTTTGCTGTGTCTTAAGCCTACTTATTGACACAATTTTTCCGTAAAAAAAAAAAATACGAACAGATATTTTAAAGAGGGATTATCTCAGTCACATGCCTCGCCTATCTGTGGGCTAAAAATTGTGGCATTTGAGGGCTCCATTGAATTGTTTTTGCTGTGTCTTAGTCTAGTTATTGACACCAGTTTGCTTACAAAAAAAGGTGTTACCTACGGGCCAGATATTTTAAACTGTGGTTTTCCTGCACATGGATCATTTTTAGTGAACGTGCAAAATATTGTAGTCCATTTAAAATGGGCAAGGCGCGTGCCAAGGGATGGGGAAGTGGATGTGATGGTGATGGTGCATGCAGAGGGCGAGGACATGGGCAAGCTGAAATTGGGACACATAAAACACCCACATCTTCTCGCTTAACCTTCCTATCACAATTACTAGGGGATCGCAGCAGCACCCTACTATTGAACCCAGAGCAGTGACAAAATGTTGTTGGTTGGATAGCGGATAATGCTTCCAGTCACTTTGCAGCCACCATCACCACCCTGTCTTCCACACGATCGGGTCTCAGTAGCCGTGAGTCTGGACCGCATATTCCTTACCCTGATCCGCCTTCCTCCCAAAATGCAGAGCGCCCAGAGACAACCAATCCCACACTTGGACACTACAAAGAGCTGTTCAGTTTTCCATTTGAGAGTTTCGTGCCTCTCTCCTGGTGCACTTGAAGCGGGGCAAGAGGAGCTTGCATGTAGCGATGCCCAAATATTTGAGCAGCCACGTTCACACGAATGCGACGGTGGGAACGTGTCACAAGAAGGGGACGATGATGAGGCAATTGCCAGAAAGTTAAGAAGAGGATCAGGGTGCGGAAGTGGAAGAGGAGATGGTGGGTGATATAGTAACTTTCACAAGCTGGCAGGAGGACATGCAGAGCGAGGACAGCAGCACACAGGAGGAGGGAGGCATAGTACTCCAAAGGGCAGGAAGAAGCAGTGTGGTGGCCGCAGACAGAAGACGGGCAACCGTTCCCCGTATCACCAATATGGCGGAAGTGTTAGGTCTTCTGTTATGATCCTGGTGGCAAGGATCGCAAGTTGACTAGCTAAGTAACTAAACCGACGACCAGCTCTGGGGAAGTGGTATCTGGATTGACCGCAACCTGATCCTATCCGCAAACAACTATAGGCAGCCGTGGAACATTACCTGAAAATCCTAGACGTCTCTTCATGGCCTGAGAAACTACCTATTCCTAGAGGGAAAGTAAAGTCCTTACTTGCCTCAGAGAAATGACCCCAAAGATATAGAAAAGCCCCCACAAATATTAACGGTGAGTTAAGGGGAAAGCACAAACGCAGAGATGAAATAGATTTAGCAAATGAGGCCCGCTAACACTAGATAGCAGAAAATAGGAAGGGAGCTGTGCGGTCAATAGAAAACCCTAAGCAAAATATCCACGCAGAGATTGCTCGAGCCCCCGCACCAACTAATGGTGCGGGGGAAGCAACTCCGTACCCCAGAGCTTACAGCAGCAAGAACTCACATATTAGCAAGCTGAACTAAACTCATCATACACAGAAATCATATTGCAGACTGATGAGCAAAAAATAATCAAACAGAAACTTAGCTTCTCCAGAAGAGACTGAAAACGAAGATAATCAGGGGAGATCAGAATAGCACTGAATACATCGACAGCCGGCAACAAGTGGAGGTGAAGCAGAGCTAAATAGGAAACTCCCTAGTGCATAACGAGGCAGCTGATCAGCCACAGATCCGCAGGATAACAAACAAAGCCACCAGGGGGAGCCCAAAAACAAAACTCACACAATACCACCTGTGACCACAAGAGGGAGCCCGAAAACAGAGTTCACAACAGTCTTCCCAAGTCTGGTTGGTTTTTTAAAGACTGCCGATAACCCCAAAAAGGCCATTTGCACCACCTGCCATGCCTGCATCAGCAGGGGTAGCAAAACTACCAGCCTGAAAAGCACCAGCAAGATCAGGCAAATGGCAGCAAAGTACACGACTTAGTGTGCCGAACCCCAGGGAACAGAAACAGTGTCAGCGGGTGACACTACTGCTTCTTCCACTGTTGTGCGTGGAAGCCAATCCCATTTCCATGGTGCCTGCGAAGATACCTCCTGCCTTGCACCTGTCACTGCACACACTCAACAAGCATCATCATCAAATACGTGCATGTCCTTGTCCCAGTGCAGCATTAAGTTGTCCATTCTCCAGGCCTTGGAATGCAAGAGCAAATACGCTGCCAACACCCAACAGGCCACACTACTAAATTCACAAATTTCTCATCTGCTTGCGCTCTAAATGTTGCCTTTTAGGGTCATGGAGACAGAAGCTTTCCGCAACCTGATGGAGGAGGCCTTCCCAAGGTACTCGGTCCCCAGTTGACACTATTTCTACCTGAGTGCCATCCCAGCATTACACAAACATGTGTCCCACAACATTAGCCGTGACACCAACAATGTTGTTACTGGAAAAGTCCACCTAACCACGGACACGTGGACAAGTGCTTGTGGGCAGGGACGGTACATCTCGCTGACGGCACACTGGGTTAACATAGTGGAAGCCGGAACCCAGTTAGACCTTGGCATGAAACACATCCTCCTGACGCCGAGGATTGTGGGCCCTACGTCAAATCAGGGTTGCCCCCACAGTCTACAGCTCCTGCACCTCCCCCTCTTTAGCCTCCATCTCTGAAATGAGCACATCAGTCACAAGCTGGAAGCACTGCAGCACTGCCTCAGCCAAGCGGCAACAGTCTGTGGTGAAGCTAATATGCTTAGGTGAAAAACCACAAAATGCTCAAGAGTTGTGGACAGCTCTGAAAGAGCAGGCAGATCTGTGGCTGACACCGCTGAACCTACAGCCAGGCATGGTCATGCGTGACAATGGCCGGATCCTGGTGGCGGCTCTGAGGCGAGGCGAGCTCACACGTACAATGCCTGGCCCATGTGCTTAACCTCGTTATTCAACGCTTTCTCAAAAGCTACCCGGAGCTGTGGAATCTGTTTGTCAAAGTATGCCGCCTATGTGCCCATTTTAGAAAGTCAGCTACAGCTTCAGCCGCCCTTGCCGTGCTTCAGCACAGTTTGCAGCATCCAGCTCACCGTCTGTTGTGTGAAGTCCCCATGAGTTGGAACTCTACACTGCAGATGTTGGAAAGGATTTGTGAGTAGAAGAGGGCAGTTGTTGACTACTATCAACATGGCCGTCAGTATCCAGTTCAGACTCCACACGAGACCTCATGAGTGGACATTAATGTCAGACATATGTACCATCCTCCAAAACTTTGAGGACTCCAAGATGGTGAGCGTCGATGACGCCATAATTAGCATCATCATCCCACTTCTCTGTGTTCTGAAACACTCTCTGCTCACAATCAAAAAGGATGCATTGCAGGCGGAGTATGATGAGAGACGGAGTAAGGAACCATACAGGGTGATAACACACAGCCCAGCCTCATCTCATCCCAACGTGGATTGGGTGACAATGAGGAAGATGAGGAGGAGGAAGAACAGGAGCTAGTTTTGTGAGCTTTAGACTGTACTACAAGCACAACTGTCATATCGTCTCCACAGTGTGGATGACCTAAGGACATGGAGGAGGAGAGCATGGTCAGTCATCCTCTTGGTGAGGAGACAAAAGTCTTGCCTTTTAGCAGTCTGGCACGCATGGCTGTGTTTATGTTATGCTGCCATTCCCGTGACCTCAAGTTCTCAAAATTGTGGGCAACAGTCATTACTGGTTGGTGACACTTTTAGACCCACTTTTAGACCCACGCTACAAGGAGAACTTTCTATCTCTTATTCCAGAGGCAGACAGGTGTACTAAAATGGTGCAGTACCAGAGGGCCCTTGTTGCAGAATTATTAAAAAAATTCCTATCTGAAAATGTTGGCGGCAGAGGTCACAGTTTGTTGGACAACCAAGGAGTACAGGCGAGACAGAACTCCAATCCAGCAGAGGCAGGAGAACAATGGCAAAGTTCTGGGAGACTTCTCAGACCCACCCATCGCACTGGCCCTGAGGCACGGGGTACTCTTACAAGGGGTCCAAAGTTTTGGAAGATGCAGTGTGAGTACCTTGCTGACCGTACCAACATCCTCCGTGATTCCTCTGTACCTTATAATTATTGGGTATCCAAGCTCGACACGTGGCATGAACTGGATGTCTATGCCTTGGAGGTCTATGCCTGCCCTGCAGTTAGCATTTTTTCAGAGTGGGTATTTAGTGCCGCTGGTGGAATTATAACTGATAAGCGCATCCGCCTGTCAACTGAAAATGCTGACAGGCTGACGCTTATAAAAATGAACAAGGGCTGGATTGGGCCAGACTTCTCAACACCACCAAATGATAGCAGCGAAACATAACCCCAAATCTAGTGTCTTTTTTTGGGAACTCTATTCCCATTCATCTCTTCACACCCACACATGGGTATACGCTTCCTGATTTGGCCTATTTGCTGTTGTCGTCCTCCTCATCATCCACCACCAGTAGATCACCATGGTGACCATGGTTCGTGATGGAACATTCACGTTAATGTTTTTAAGGGTGTTTATGATGCCAGTAAACCAAATTTTTTGACAGTAAGTTGCTGTATACCCCCCAGGAGGAAATGTTTGCCATCCCATACACTTACTGCATGGGCATTAGAAGTATAGGAGACCAGCTCCTTTGTAATGAGAAGAGTTTTTTTTTTTTTAGTAGGCCCTCCTCCATGTCTCTTCCAAGAGGTATTGGGGTGCGTCCAAATTTGGTGCAGGCATTGCATTCACTGCATAGCCAAACAGTATGGGAGACCCACTTCCTAAATGTGAACTTTGTTGGTTTGTCAGCTTTGACAATGCAATTTTCCACTGCCAGTTCTTCACCCTCAACACTGCAATTCTCCACTGCTGGTTCTTCAGGCTCAACACTGCAATGCTACAATGCAGGTTCTTCGGGCTCAACACTGCAATGCTTCACTGCCGGGTGTTCAGTCTCAACACTCAATTGTCCACTGCAGGTTCTTCTTTAGGCTCTACACTGTAATGCTCCAATGCTGGGTCTTCATCCTCAACACTGACATTCTCCAATGCAGATTCTTCTGGAGCAACAATTCACTGCATAGGCAAACAGTATGGGAGTACCAAATTTCTAATAATGGGAACAATGCTTTCAGGTGGCCATCCAGGACATCTGTTCAAAGGGTTATTGGGGTGTGTCCAAATTTGGAGCAGGCCTTGTATTCACTTCATGGGCAAACTGTATGGGAGTAAAAAAAAAAAAAAAAAAAGAATAATGTGAACTTTGGTTTCATGTGGCCATCCAGTGTGAGGGTTCAAAAAGTTATTGGGGTGCGTGTAACTTTGGGGCAGGGCAGCCCTTGCATTCAATGCATAGGCTAATAGTATGGCAGTACCAAAAAAATAAGAATGCGAACTTTGGTTTTATGTTGCCATCCAGGACGTCTGTTCAATGGAGTATTCGGGTGCATCCAAATTTGGGGAAAGCCTTCCATTCAATGCTTAGGCAAGAACAGTGTAGGAGACACACTGTTTAATAATGGGATTAACAAAGCATAGCGGGCTGATGGCTCTGTAAGAATAGTGAGGACCAACTGTGATGGCCCTCCTCTAACAGTCCCTCCTTCATAAGTGAAACAGGATGTGTCCTGTTTTTTTGTTTCCCAGTGAATGCATTTGTCTTAGTTGACAGCAATGCTAAAGTTGAAAAACGCATCAAAAACGCTACATGTGAACATAGCCCAAGTGGTGGAGGAACATTTTTGTTTTGGGTTATTTATTTTGCCTTACATACAAATCATTACCCTGAAAAGGATGTTCCTTAACATATTTCCCATATTTCCCAGGAAAATCAATTTTGGTTTTGTTTTTGGTAGGTTTTATTATTCTCCCAGAAAAATGGCGTAAAACTCTGACAACATTGTTCACAGCAGTGACGTGGGAGTCAGAAATGCTTCCAAGGGTCTTCCACATGATGTTCCCATGTCATTCGAGCACTATTCTCATCGATTTTCGACATTTTAAGACCCTAAAAAGACCCCGGGGGGGGGGGGGGGTCGTGACAAAAATGCTCGTGTTTCCCATAGACTTACAAATTGGGCTCATTGCTCGGGTTGAGCACCCGAACATTTAAATTTGCTCGAACCGAGCAACGAGCACCCGAGCATTTTAGTGCTTGTCCATCACTATTAGGGTATGTGCAAGTGTTGCGGATTTGGCTGCGTACTCGCAGCGGATTTGACCCTGCTGATCTAGGGCAATTTTCCATGCGGTATACAGTACCATGTAAATCTATGGAAAACCAAATCCGCTGTGCCCATGCTGCAGAAAATTCCACGCAGAAATGCAGCGGTTTATTTTTCGCAGCATGTCAATTCTTTGTGCGGAATCTGCAGTGTTTTACACCTATTCCATTATAGGAATCCGCAGGTGTAAAAACGCAAGGGAAATCCACACAAAATCTGCACAAAATCTGCAGAAAACAAGCAGGTTAAACGCAGGTCATTTTACCTGCGGAAAAATCCGCAATGGAATCCGCAACTTGTGCACATACCCTTAAGGAGGGCTGTTCCTCCTTCAAAACTTTCTCGATACACTCCTGACACTCCTTTGCCACGTGAGGAAGAGAGTCTTTTTGCACATAACGCACATTTGCGGCTAGTGACCTTGGATTTGCTCCTGGGTGCAGGATCCTTGTCCCCCTGAAAGAGAGAAGGTAGAAATGATCTCCGTATCATATCTGCACCCTGGAGGAGACCCAATGCCTGAATACTCACAGGGATTGGAATAGCGCTGGGCTCCACAGACTCAGAGCGGGAAGGATCAGACTTCATGCTACCGTTTGTCCTACCTTACTTGATCTTCTGCCTAGGGCTCCTTAAATAGGGCGACCGGCCCAGCGCCTCCCTCCAAACTGAGGGGCTCCTCCACCCGTTTTCCCCGATTGGTGGAATCCTTCAGTGGAGTCCAACCGGGTCCTATATTCAAATTTCCTGCTGCGTTCCACCCTGGAACGCAAAACCACTGGAAGTGACGATACCAGCATGCCGGCCAGCGTCTGATGTCACTTCCCGCCGCCGGAACCATGGAGTTTACAGCGAGGGAAGCCGTAAGAAACCACCTCGCATCACAGTGGTCTGCCAGCCAGAACAGGGGGAAGGAGATGGGCACGGAGAGCTCAGAGAGGCTTCCCGTCCGAGAACTCCCCGAACCTTACCCGAAGGCGCGGACCGGGGGGAATACGTCCAGAGTCCCGAGGAAACAGGAGCAGCATCGAGGAGAGGGAGGGGTAAACCCGATCTCCAGCTGCCCGGCTAAGGTAAAAGTCCGGTCTCCGCCGCCGGCACAGAGCACCGATGATGACCTCTTCATCCCTATAGGGACAGGAAAAACACTGGGGAATGGAGGTGGGAGGGGCTATTTGACCTCTTTCGTGTTTCTGGTCCCTGTTAAAAAAAAAGATGACATTCTCCTTTGTGCTGTCGTGGGGGTTATTAGAGAAAAAAAATACTAGAAAAAGTGTAAAGATTTTTAAAAAAATACCGAACAAAAAAAAGGAAAACAATATTTTTCCAATAAATACATGTAAATTAAAAAATAAAAAAACAATAAAAGTGCACATATTTGGTATCGCTGCATCCTTAACTACCCACTCTATAAAACTGTCCCACTAGTTAACCCCTTCAGTGAACACCGTAAAAAAATAAAAAACAAGGCAAAAAACAATGTTTTATCATCATACCGCCGAACAAAAGTGCAATAAAATGCGATCAAATAAATGTAAATGTAAATAAAAATGGTACAGCTGAAAACGTCATCTTGTCCCGCAAAAATCAAGCCGTCATACAGCTCCATCAAATAAAGTTTATAGCTCTCAGAATAAAGCGATGCAAAAATAATTATTTTTTCTATAAAATAGTGTTTATTGTGGAAAAGCCCCAAAACAAACGATATAAATGAGGTATTGCTGTAATCGTACTGACCCGAAGAATAAAGCTCTTACAAATTTTACCACATGTGGAACAGTATAAAAAAACAAAAAGCAATTCCTGAATTGCTTGTTTTTGTTAATTCTGTCTCCCAAAAATCAGAATAGAAAGCGATCAAAAAATATCATGTGCCCGAAAATGGTATCAATAGAAATGTCAGCTTGTCCTGCAAAAAAACAAGCAATCGCATAACTGTTGACCGAAATATGAAAAAATAATAGTTCTCGAAATCTAAACTAGCTTTCACAATAAAAAGCATCTTTTAGTGTGTGACAGCAGCCAAACACAAAAATCTGATATATATCTGGCATTGCTGTTTTCGCATCGACCGCAGAATAAAGTCACCTAATCACTTATACCGTACGAAGAACAGTGGAAAAAATAAATAAAACCAATTCTTCACCTGCTGTTGATTTTTTTCATTCTGCCTCCCAAAGTTCGCAGTAAGGCTTGGCGCACATTTATTCTGCGCTCAGCGCTGAGCACTTACGCCGGGGTTTTAGTGTAAATCTCTGAAATACGTGATTTAGACAGAACCCCCAGCAAAAGATTCCTTATAATGAGGCCGATGGGAGGCACTGTGGACGCTGATTGACCTGTGATCCAGCGGTGTCCATCTTCGTAGGATTGCATAAAAGTGCCGTTTTGTGCTCTTCTCAAAAGGACACCACTGAAGAGAGGCCAGACGGAGTCCAGAGTAAATCCACTGCCTCAGTAGGCTACTTTCACACATCAGGTTTTCGCCGACGGATCTGGCGTAAATTGTGAAAAACTGATGGGACGGATCCTTTTCCGCCGGATCCGACTAGCGGAACTGGCAAAAAAAGGATCCGTCCCATCAGTTTTGTCTGTTTATCGTTTTACGACAGATCCGTTTTTTAAAAACGCACATGGGAGGCTCCCAAACGTGATTAGCTACTGAAAACATATATATACAGTGTTCCTACAGCCCATCTTTGACAGGTTGTAGAGGAGCAAGTGGCGAAGATGGAAGGCGTGATGGCAAACATTCTGAAGATTTCTGTGGATTTTACTTTTGAGACGAACCGTTTGAAAGCGATTGTTCTGGAGAAGGAGTGAGAGAGATAGCGTATCAGGCGTCTGCGCCGACGGCGTTTGTGGATACACCCAATCACAGCATAGAGAATGACGCGTGGGGTGTATTCTACTTTATACATGGAGCTACGAGGAAACCCCGAGAAGTTTTTCAGCTACGTGTGGATGAAAGCCGAGAACTTCGACTTGTTGGTGGTAGGGATTGGACACCTCATCGCAGGAAGTGATACATATTGCCGCTTCTCAGTTTCACCGGCAGAGCGTCTGATGGTAAGCCATTTTTATGGTATCTCCTCCTGTTAAAGCACACTTAACTGTAATATTATTGCCGGTATTTTGTACTAATTTTTCCATTGCTTTTTTTCACAGATTCCTTGCAACTGGAGAATTCCTTTTGTCACTCCATTTCCAGTTCAGACTTGCGATTTATTATTATTATTATTATTATTTATTGTTATAGCGCCATTTATTCCATATCCGGAATTGTGAAGCACACCTGCCGTGCATTGTGGGACTCTTTACATGGCAAATTTATACCACATCCCACAACTGAGAGTTGGCTGGAAATAGCTGAAAAATTCCAAAAAATCTGTCAGTTTCCCGATTGCTTGGGTGCAGTGGACAGGAAACATATCCGCATCGTCAAACCTGCTGAATCTGGAACTGAATATTTTATCTATAAAAAACATTTCTCCATTGTGCTCATGGCCATTGCAGATGCAGAACACAAATTTACAGCGGTCGATATGGGAGCCTAGGGCCGCTCCAATGATTCACAAGTTTTTAAAGTGTCTGTAATGGGGCGCCTTCTCTATGGAAACACCTTCCAATTTCCAAACCCAAGACCACTGCCTAAAACCTCTGGGCCACCAATGAAAATTTGTATGTGTTGGAGATGAAGCCTTCCAACTCTTGGAACACCTGCTGAAACCATACTCCAGTAGTGGACTGACGGCAACTAAAATAATTTTTAATTACCGCCTAACCGAGCACGAAGAATGGTGGAGTGCACTTTTGGGATTCTAACAGCCAAATGGCGAGTTCTGTTGTCCGCTATCAACCTGAAGACAGACTGTTGACGAGGTGGTGAAAGCTTGTGTGGTCCTGCACAATTTTGTTATATGCAAGGAACAGATTTCCATTGATGACCACTCTGAAGAAACCACCTTGCATGATTATCAGAACATTACTTTTAGAAGTTCTGTGTCAGTTCCCATAATGAGGGACAAATATGTTGAATACTTTATTTCACCTCAATGAAGACTAGACTGGCAGGATGAGAGAGTTTGAAAAATTTGTCTTGGACCTTGTTACCCAAAGTATTTGACCTTCTTTTACCCAAAGTATTGTACCTGGTTGGGATTTTCCCAAAGTATTGTACCTTTTTCACCCTAAGTATTGTACCTGTTTGGGTTTTACCCAAAGTATTCTACCTTTTTTACCCAAAATATTTAACCTTATAAATTTAATAAACAAAAGACAACATTTTTAAAGCAAAAAACTGTTTTATTTACAAAATATTGACAAAATTTGTATAAATTCAAAAAGTGTGGGGTGGGGATAATACTGTAGGGGCTGTCAGATTGGGACGCTTCAACAGTGGGAGTGTGGAGAGAGGATTGTGGTGGTGACAGATCATTAAGAAAAACAGAAGGTGAAGGGGTGGAGAAAGAAAGAATGGGTTGACATGAAACCGGGAGTAGTGTTTGGAATTTGGAAGGTTGGAGGGGTGGAGTTGAGGGATTGGGAGGCAGAAGAGGTGGTGGGTGGAGAAGAGGGTTGTGTTTGGGGCATGATCGGTGTGGAAGAGACTGGTGGTAGTGGGCAGGGAGTGGAGGCTCAGATGATGTGGTTGGGAACTGGTACAGGGCAGAATGCAGGTATGGGGCAGAATGCTGGTATTGTATAGGAGGGGGAGAGGGACAGTGGCTGGAGGGGGAACAGGTGCGGGAGGAACTACCGGGGCGGGTGGAGGGGCTTGGGAGGTAACATGCGCTAGGGCAAACTGGCAGGCTTGCATTACATGCATCTGCTGGTCAGGAGATAGCTTGTCTATGCGCTCGAGTACTGCCTGGAAAAAGGAGTGGTCTGGCGATTTACTTGCATCTGAATGCATCCTATCCAGACGTGTGTGCAACTCAAGAATACTGTTGTTGAGCAAATTAAATCCTGCAGTCATTTGCTCAGACAACAGTTTGAGACAGTTCTGGAAGGCTGCATTCAGATGCAAGAACTCGGGTGCATAGCTCTTTTCCTGACCCCTCTGGCGCTGCCGCCCAGAACCCACAGGTGTTCTAGGGGTGGTAGCAGTGTCAGAGGGGTGGGGTAAAGGAAAAGCTATATCCTCACCAGCAGCTCCATGTAACGAAGTAGGCCAAGATGCTCCAGCACTGGTGGATGGGACTGAGGGATCAGATGTGAGGGAAGGCTGGGAAGGTGCAGAGGGGGCGGGAGTGTCCCGCGGTGGCTTCCTGAGGGATCGCTCCAGAAGGGTTCAAGTCTGCAGGCTCCCGAGTGCTGCAGACGGTGCTGTGGAAAAAATAAAAAAAAAGGTAATTCATATATTAATTGGCCCTGGCTGAAACCCAAAATAAAGTGTAAGACATGTAAACATTTTTTATTAAATGGGGTGGGTAATATTTACCTTCTGTTCACCATTGTCGACCGGAGGAACGACAGGGCTCTTGCATACTTATACTTGCTCCGGCGTCCTCTCGATCCACTCGGGGCCTGCATCTCCATGTTAAACTCCTTCTTGAAGCGAATCCTGATTGAACGCCACCGCTTGACAACTTTTTCGCCTGAAAAGTGAAAGCACGAATTGGTTAGTATACAATACTTTACATCCAGCAACATAACTCAACTGTGAATACTTACGCGCTTGATTCTGGGCCCGAACATCGAGGTCCTCCCAGTGGTCCACAAGCTGTTGGCATACTTCCTCCCAGAGCCGACGGGTAACACGAAGATCTGTGTGGCGGCAGTTCCCAATGTTCCACAGCGGCTACCACTCTCGATTAGATCGATGAGGAGGTCGATGTCTAGCCCGGCCTCCTCACCGTCCGAGTCAGGAGCACGCTGTGAAGCCTGTTAAAACAGACAAAAAACAAAGACATTAGACTCAAAACAACATAGTGGAAAAAAAAAAATACTCGATGGCGACCACCCTGACGCTCACGCAGACGACCCTGGGAGGCGCTTTGAGGACCTCTAGATTGAGCCGCAGAATCTGAAAACTAAAAGAAGAAAAAAAAAATAATAAATTATGTGCTTGGATGTAGGCTTATGTGTTGTGTGTACTGTGATGTCTGTAATGATCTGTTTTTGTGTTATGTGTACTGTGATGTCTGTGATGATGTGGTTCTGAGATGCATGTAAGAAGCTTACCAATTACGAGCCCGCTCCGGGTATTTCTCCACCCCGTCCGTCTCCTTCTGGAAGCACCTCTGATGCTGCAGCTTCCTGTTATACAAAAATGATATATTGATAAATAAATAAATATATACCGTATTTTCCGGCGTATAAGACGACTTTTTAACCCCTGAAAATCTTCTTAAAAGTCGGGGGTCGTCTTATACGCCGGGTATCGCCTTGTACGCCGGGTGTATATGGTGGGTGGGGGGGGGAGTGGTCCTGATGATGACGAGGGGGCGTCTCACAGGAAAGTGAGTATCCCCCATTACCTCATCATAGCGCTGCAGCGTCGGGTCTCTGTGCTGGGAGCGGCGGCTGCTGTGCTGTGGGGCGGCGGCTCCTCTTCTGCAGTGTGGGGCCTCTGGTGCTGTGGGGCGGCGGCGTATCTTCATGCAGTCAGGGCTCCTCCGGCATCTCCTTAAAGCTCGGAGGCCCCGCGGCGCTGGCAGCTCCATCGGTACAATGCGGTGGCCTCTGGGAAAATGGCCGCTGCTCAGATTCAGATCTCGTGTCCCGAGATCTCGGGACGAGATCTGAATCTGAGCATGCGCCGCCCCCAGCGGCCATTTTCCCGGAGGCCACCGCATCGCACCTATTGAGCTGCCTCCGGGAAAATGGCCGCTGCTCAGATTCAGATCTCGTCTCCCGAGATCTCGGAACGAGATCTGAATCTGAGCAGCGGCCATTTTCCCGGAGGCCACCGCATTGTACCGATGGAGCTGCCAGCGCCGCGGGGCCTCCGAGCTTTAAGGAGATGCCGGAGGAGCCCCGACTGCATGAAGATACGCCGCCGCCCCACAGCACCAGAGGCCCCACACTGCAGAAGAGGAGCCGCTGCCCCACAGCACAGCAGCCGCCGCTCCCAGCACAGAGACCCCACGCTGCAGCACTATGATGAGGTAATGGGGGATACTCACTTTCCTGTGAGACGCCCCCTCGTCGTCATCAGGACCACTCCCCCCCCCCCCCCCCCAAAAGGCACATATTCACCGGCCCTATAAGACGACATAGGGTGTATAAGAAGACCCCCGACTTCTAAGAAGATTTTATATTTTAACTGGTAAAGTCGGGGGGTCGTCTTATACGCCCAGTCGTCTTATACGCCGGAAAATACGGTATATATATATATATTTTTTTTTTTTGTGAACGTCACCAAAAAGAAAAAAAAATACATTTATTTACCTCACGGCGCTGACGACGCAGGGAGGGCTCCCAGAAGAAGACATGGCTGGCAGCTGGCAGGCTGTGACTGGCTGGCTGCTCGCAGGCTGTGGCTGTAGCTGGCTGGCTGGCTGCAGGCTGTGGCTGTAGCTGGCTGGCTGCTGGCTGTAGCTGGCTGGCCTGGGGCAGGTTCATCTCTGGCGGCAGATTCATCTCTGGCGGCAGGTGTTCTCAGTGTCTTGCTGGCAGGTAAATGGATGAGTGAAGGCCTACCTTGCAGGCTTTAGATAGCTTTCCTAATTGGGGGCTGGCCAATTGTTTCGGAGAATGCTCAGTTAAAAAAACAGAATCCGGCATTTTCCGTATCCGGTGCCTTTCGGCGCCCATAGGCTTCCATTCTAGCAAAAAGCGTGCGCTGTCCGGTTTTTCGCCGCAGACAAAAAAAACGTAACTTTGTAAGTTTTTTCCAGATGCCAGACAAACTTTTCGCAGGACGAAACGTGAGGCCATCCAGCGCTAATACAAGTCTATGAGAAAACAACTGATCCGGTGGCAGCATTTGCCGGATCCGGTTATTTCAAAAATCGCCGGATTGAGTCTGACAGCTAAAAACCTGATGTGTTAAAGTAGCCTTTTAGTGAACGGATCCTTCGGGGGGTTCACCTGAATCATGTCACTTAGAAATTTAGATGAAAACCCCAAAGCAAGTGGTCAGCGTAGAGTGCCAGATAAATGTGATCCCAAACGTTATGTAAAAATTGGCCTGGTCAGGAAGGTAAAAACAGGCTTTTAGGTGAAGGTGTTAAATATATGTACAGTAAGCTACACAATTACTGTAA
The DNA here is from genome assembly GCF_051348905.1 of Ranitomeya variabilis. NCBI lineage: Eukaryota > Metazoa > Chordata > Amphibia > Anura > Dendrobatidae > Ranitomeya > Ranitomeya variabilis. The sequence continues at coordinate 110,885,729 of NC_135238.1, read as the reverse complement.
TAATTATACATGTGACTGATCTCTTAGGCTGGTTTCACATTTGCGTTTTTTGCAGCTGCGTTTTACCGCAAAAAAACGCATGCGTTTTTTTTCCTATACTTAAAGGGAACCTGTCACCCCGTTTTTTCCGTATGAGATAAAAATACTGTTAAATAGGGCCTGAGCTGTGCATTACAATAGTGTATTTTGTGGACCCCAATTCCCCACCTATGCTGTCGAAATACGTTACCAAAGTAGTCGTTTTCGCCTGTCAATCAGGCTGGTCTGGTCAGATGGGCGTGGTGTCTTCCCCCAGATCTTGCTTAGTTTTCCGTTGGTGGCGTAGTGGTGTGCGCATGCCCAAGTCCAGAATCCACTGCACAGGGGAGGGAAAATAGCGCGATCTGCGCTATTCCCCTGGTGATCGGTGGGGGCGGCCATCTTCATGTGGCCGCGCGTGCGCAGATCGAGCGCTCTGCTGCCCAAAGCTTCAGGAAAATGGCCGCGGGATGCCGTGCGTGCGCAGATGGAGATCGTGGCGTCCATTTTCCTGAAGCAGAGATGCGAACTCTGCTTCAGGAAAATGGCCGCCGCGATCTCCATCTGCGCACGCGCGGCATCCCGCGGCCATTTTCCTGAAGCCCCGGGCAGCAGAGCGCTCGATCTGCGCACGCGCGGCCACAGGAAGATGGCCGCCCCCACCGATCACCAGGGGAATAGCGCAGATCGCGCTATTTTCCCTCCCCTGTGCAGTGGATTCTGAACTTGGGCATGCGCACACCACTACGCCACCAACGGAAAACTAAGCAAGATCTGGGGGAAGACACCACGCCCATCTGACCAGACCAGCCTGATTGACAGGCGAAAACGACTACTTTGGTAACGTATTTCGGCAGCATAGGTGGGGAATCGGGGTCCACAAAATACACTATTGTAATGCACAGCTCAGGCCCTATTTAACAGTATTTTTATCTCATACAGAAAAAACGGGGTGACAGGTTCCCTTTAACATTAAAAACGCATGCTTTTTTTGCATGCGTTTTGCCGCGTTTGACAACGCATGCGTTTTTTCTATGCTTGCGTTTTGTTGCGTTAATGCAACATGTAGTAATTTCTAGAGGCGTTTTTTTGCGGCAAAAAAACGTATTGCTGTCTATGTAAATGCATGCGTTTTTAAGCACATGCGTTAGTTTGCGTTAAAAACGCATGCGTTTTTATAGAAAAAAACAAGAATACACCCTGATAAGCCACCCCCCACCATCAAGGTGATAAAGGGATCCAAACCCTAACCCTAACCCTACCCCTAACCCTACAGCCGGTAATTCAATTGCCGGCTTTTCATTTCTCCTGCCTAAACCCGACATGATATGAGACATGGTTTACATACAGTAAACCATGTCATATCCACCTTTTTTTTTGCATATTCCACACTACTAATGTTAGTAGTGTGTATGTGCAAAATTTCGGTGCTGTAGCTATTAATTTTAAGGGTTAAATCGCGTAAAAAATTGGCGTGGGCTCCCGCGCAATTTTCTCCGCCAGAGTGGTAAAGCCAGTGACTGAGGGCAGATATTAATAGCCTGGAGAGGGTCCATGGTTATTGGCCCACCCTGGCTAAAAACATCTGCCCCCAGCCACCCCAGAAAAGGCACATCTGGAAGATGCGCCTATTCTGGCACTTGGCCACTCTCTTCCCATTCCCGTGTAGCGGTGGGATATGGGGTAATGAAGGGTTAATGTCACCTTGCTATTGTAAGGTGACATTAAGCCAGATTAATAATGGAGAGGCGTCAATTATGACATCTATCCATTATTAATCCAATTGTATGAAATGGTTAAAAAAAACACACACACACAATATTGCAAAGTATTTTAATAAAATAAACACACAGGTTGTTGTAATATTTTATTGCTCTCTCAATCCACCTAAGACCATCGTTCTGTAACAAATTAAAAATAAACCAACAATATACATACCTTCTGTAGATCTGTAACGTCCCACGATGTAAATCCATCTGAAGGGGTTAAAATATTTTACAGGCAGGAGCTCTGCTATAATGCAGCTGTGCTCCTGCCTGGGGGAATGAAGGTAATGTAGGTCAATGACCTGTAGTTACCTTCAGTCGCGGTGATGCGCCCTCTGCTGGATGTCCTCATATGACGTCGAGCGTGGTAAAAAGTCCCCAGGCTCCAGTTCATGAGGACATCCAGCAGAGGGCGCATCACCGCGACTGAAGGTAACTACAGGTCATTGACCTACATTACCTTCATTCCCCGGGGTTTAAAGGCACGAGCACAGCTGCATTATAGCAGAGCTCCTGCCTGTAAAATATTTTAACCCCTTCAGATGGATTTACATCGTGGGACGTTACAGATCTACGGAAGGTATGTATATTGTTGGTTTATTATTTTTAATTTAGGACACCGCGCTAACTAGATGCAACAGCACATAAGTGTCAAAGTGAACGTCTGGCTGGGCAAAACGAAAAGCACACTAGAAGTGAAACTAATGTCCACACTCAAGTGAACAATGATAAAAACAACAACAGCACAGGGGAAGCCGATGCAATGCAAGAGCCTGGTGAGGGCACAATTAACCATGAAAGTGTGTGATAAATGTGTATAATAAAGAAATGCACACTTGCTAAATAATGGTATAGCTGCTGTGAGGATACTGGCGATTTCCCAGCAGAGGTTGTCACCGTCCTCTTGGGTGTTGGGACAGGGACACCAGCGGCTCAGATGTCTAAAGGTGCAGTGTCCAGAACGGCAGCGCAGGGCGGCATAAACACCCGGTGATGTGGGGAGCGTCCTCCCTGGTGAATGTATGCCGTGCGCGCCTGGAGCAAAGCTGACCGGCACACGTGGGCCGGAAAAGAACTGCTGCAAAGAGCCCCCTTTTTTCACCGCTCTTTGCAGCAGTTCTTTTCCGGCCCACGTGTGCCAGTCAGCTTTGCTCCAGGCGCGCACGGCATACATTCACCAGGGAGGACGCTCCCCACATCACCGGGTGTTTATGCCGCCCTGCGCTGCCGTTCTGGACACTGCACCTTTAGACATCTGAGCCGCTGGTGTCCCTGTCCCAACACCCAAGAGGACGGTGACAACCTCTGCTGGGAAATCGCCAGTATCCTCACAGCAGCTATACCATTATTTAGTAAGTGTGCATTTCTTTATTATACACATTTATCACACACTTTCATGGTTAATTGTGCCCTCACCAGGCTCTTGCATTGCATCGGCTTCCCCTGTGCTGTTGTTGTTTTTATCATTGTTCACTTGAGTGTGGACATTAGTTTCACTTCTAGTGTGCTTTTCGTTTTGCCCAGCCAGACGTTCACTTTGACACTTATGTGCTGTTCCATCTAGTTAGCGCGGTGTCCTAATCTACATTTTTTGTTCGTTTGTTATATGACAGAGCCAGCACAGTAGCTGTCTAGGCACCCGCAGCTTTCTAGCTTATCTTCTTGGGAGCGCCGGTGTGTTTTTATTGTTCTGCTGCTAATTATTTTTAATTTGTTACAGAACGAGGGTCTTCAGCTGAATTGAGAGAGCAATAAAATATTACAACAACCTGTGTGTTTATTTCATTAAAATACTTTGCAATATTGTGTGTGTGTTTTTTAACCATTTCATACAATTGGATTAATAATGGATAGGTGTCATAATTGACGCCTCTCTATTATTAATCTGGCTTAATGTCACCTTACAATAGCAAGGTGACATTAACCCTTCATTACCCCATATCCCACCGCTACACGGGAGTGGGAAGAGAGTGGCCAAGTGCCAGAATAGGCGCATCTTCCAGATGTGCCTTTTCTGGGGTGGCTGGGGGCAGATGTTTTTAGCCAGGGGGGGGGCAATAACCGTGGACCCTCTCCAGGCTATTAATATCTGCCCTCAGTCACTGGCTTTACCACTCTGGCGGAGAAAATTGCGCGGGAGCCCACGCCAATTTTTTCCGCGATTTAACCCTTAAATTTAATAGCTACAGCGCCGAAATTTTGCACATACACACTACTAACATTAGTAGTGTGGAATATGCAAAAAAAAAGGGGGATATGACATGGTTTACTGTATGTAAACCATGTGTCATATCATGTCGGGTTTAGGCAGTAGAAATGAAAACCCGGCAATTGAATTACCGGCTTTTGTGATATATCGCGCTGAAGTAAATATAGCTTTTTCTATTTATATTGGGTTTTCTAGATGATTTTGATGATTGGCAGCTGTCACACACTTCTCAGCATGCGTTTCAAAAACGCAAACGCAGGAAAAAACGCATGTTAACGCGGCAAAACGCCGCGTTTTTTTACCGCATGCAAAAACGCATGCGTCTAAAAAATGCAGCGTTTACACGCGTTTACATGCGTTTTTTCACCACCTGCGTTTGCGTTAAAAACGCTGCGTTTTTAAACGCAAATGTGAAACTAGCCTTATCTGTTCTATGTGAAATAAATATAAATAAATATATATATATATATATATATATACATATATATATATATATATATATATATATATATTCATATTCTATCCTGACGGTTTACATTGTGATTTTACTGTCTGTGGCTAATGAAATGCCAGGTTTTCAAGGAGATGTGTGAGTAAAAATCCAACGGAGCTCGCATAGGCACAGTTCTGTCTGATTTAAGAGGGCAGCGTCAGCATGCTGCGATTTTTTGCTCAGTCCAATCTGAGTTGAGAAAAAAATATGGAGATGAGCAGGGACTCAGATTAACATTAGTACGAGTGTAATCCGGTTTATTATGAGTATGAGCTTTAACAGTACAAAACAGAGGCTACTGTATGTGTATTTTCAAATGATAATAGTTATTAAAGGAGTTGTCCACTTCTAAAACATTACTGTAATGTGTTACAAATTAATATAAAGATTGAAATACGTTATGTTTAAGAAAGGGGCCCAAATGGCTAATGGAGTATGTGAAAAAAGCCAGGCAACCAGCTCCCATAAAGCAACGTCTTACCTAGTTGGGCCAATCCCTTTAGGTGTTACATTTTTTTTTTTTTTTCACCTTTGAAACAAAGCTGTCTGGTCATTTCTAGCAGCTGGTAAAATTCAGGCTACGTGATATTCACTTTTATAATAACTAAATTAGAGCTGTACCATAGCAGACAGACAACTGTCTCCATAATACACAAGGTGTCTTAACATTATATCAGCTATTTTTATTTTCCAAGTATTCGGAAAACAAGCAAAAGATAGCATAAAAAGTAATAAAATGGAGATGGCCACACAATTTGTAATGCATGACGCATAACACTTACCCTGTAATACTTCCATGGGGAGAACTGTCCAAGCATTTTCCATGTAGGAAATATACAGATAACGTGCAGTATTACACGCCAGACCAATGTACAGCACCCTGTAATAAAAAGATTTAATTAATTAACACACTACAAAAGCATCAAGTTACTAAGGATGCTTTCACGTTGCGTTTTGTCACACATTCGTTAGTCCATTAAGGGTCTAAGTTTGAACCCCCTCACAAAATGGGATTCAGGCATATTCAACAACGGGGCCATAGCCTATAATGTGCAGACAGTCAGTGTGTACCCTGACGTGCATCAGTTTTGGGACATATACGCGTACTAGAGGCAAACACTCAGATGCATACAGTAGTGCTCAATAGCAGCCCTACATGACTAACCAGATTAATCACTGTTTTGATGTAAATTACATTACCACGTGTCATTTACCAGTTGGTGCAGTAGATAAAACCAACAGACTCCGCATTCATGATCTGCAGGTTTTTGAGTCTGTGTATAAGGGCTCATACTTAACTGCGAGAAACTCGGATGAGTCTCGCACATCAATACCCAGCACTGCATCCGGAACTCAGATCGGAGCGTGCGGCCGCAAAGCAATACATGCAGCCGCGCGCTACGCTCCTGAGTGCCGAGTGCAGTGCCGGGTATTGACGTGCGAGACTCATCCGAGTTTCTCGCAGGTAAGTATGAGCCCTTAGAATAATAAATTGAAGGCCAGTGTGTTCAAAATAATAGCAGTGTGGAGTTCAATTAGTGAGGTAAATCATTCTGTGAAGAAGCAGGTGTCACTTATCCCCTTCCCGCCGCGGCCCTTTTTCGTTTTTGAGTTTTCGTTTTTTGCTCCCCTCCTTCCCAGAGCCATAACTTTTGTATTTTTCCGTCAATATGGTCATGTGAGGGCTTATTTTTTGCAGGACGAGTTGTACTTTTGAACGACACCATTGATTTTACCATGTCTTGTACTAGAAAACGGGAAAAAAATTCCAAGTATGGTGAAATTGTAAAAAAAGTGCAATCCCACACTTGTTTTTTTGTTTTGCTTTTTTTCTAGCTTCACTAAATGCTAAAACTGACCTAATATTATGATTCTCCAGGTCATTACAAGTTCATAGACACCAAACATATATAGGTTATTTTTTATCTAAGTGGTGAAAAAAAATTCAAAACTTTGCTAAAAAAAAAAAAGCGCCATTTTCCGATACCCGTAGCGTCTCCATTTTTCGTGATCTGAGGTCGGGTGAGGGCTTATTTTTTGCGTGCCGAGGTGACGTTTTTAATGATACCATATTTGTGCAGATACGTTCTTTTGATCGCCCGTTATTGCATTTTAATGCAATGTCGCGGCGACCAAAAAAACATAATTCTGGCGTTTCTAATTTTTTTCTCGCTACGCTGTTTAGTGATCAGGTTAATGCTTTTTTTTTTATTGATAGATCGGGCGATTCTGAACGCGGCTATACCAAATATGTGTAGGTTTGATTTTTTTTTTTTATTGTTTTACTTAGGATGGGGCGAAAGGGGGGTCATTTAAACGTTTACATTTTTTTATTTTTTTTATATTTTTAAAAACATCAGATCGCTGCTATGTAGCTGAAATGCTGGCTTGCAATGAGCGCCAACCACAGGGTGGCGCTCACAGCTAGTCGGCATCAGTAACCATAGAGGTCTCAAGGACCTCTATGGTTACTGTCCTGACACATCGCCAACCCCCGATCATGTGACGGGGGTCGGCGATGTGCTCATTTCCGTCCGCGCAGCCGGAAGCAGTAGTTAAATGCCGCTGTTAGCTTTTTGACAGCGGCATTTAACAGGTTAATAGCGGCGGGTGAATTGCGATTTCACCCGCCGCTATTGCGCGCACATGTCAGCTGTACAAAACAGCTGACATGTTGCGACTTTGATGTGGGCTCACCGCCGGAGCCCACATCAAAGGGGGACACACGACGTGCGCAGTACTAGTACAGCGCATGTCGTGAAGGGGCTAAGGGTGAAGCCAGGACATGTTGTACGCAAGTGCTAAGACTGAACTCAAAGTACATTTTGAAGGTCAACTTGTCAAACACAACTTCAATCCCAAGTATTTAGGCATAATCCTTGATAGAAGCTTAACTTTCAAATCTCACTTGGATAAGACAGCACAGAAACTCAAAGCACGCAATAATATTATTCAGAAACTCTGTGAATCCTCCTGGGGTTGCTCAAAACTTGTCTTGCGAATGTCTACCCTTGCCTTCGTGTACTCTGCCGCAGAATATGGTGCTCCAGTATGGCTGAATAGTTGTCATATGAAGGCAACTGACAATCAGCTGAACAACTCTATGCGCATAATATCTGGTGCTATCAGACCTACGCCTGTACACTGGTTATCTGTCTTGAACCATATTGTACCTTCAAATCTGAGAAGAAAAAAGCTCCAACTAGAATACACCAAAGTAGTTAAGTAGTGAAATTTCCGTGGCAATTCTGCAACGTGTGCACTTAAGGTACCATCACATTAAGCGACGCTGCAGCGATAGCGACAACGATGCCGATCGCTGCAGCGTCGCTGTTTGATCGCTGGAGAGCTGTCACACAGACCGCTCTCCAGCGACCAACGATGCCGAGGTCCCTGGGTAACCAGGGTAAACATCGGGTTACTAAGCGCAGGGCCGCGCTTAGTAACCCGATGTTTACCCTGGTTACCAGCGTAAAAAGTAAAAAAAACAAACAGTACATACTTACATTCGCGTCCCCCGGCGTCCGCTTCCTGCACTGACTGAGCGCCGGCCCTAACAGCAGAGCGGTGACGTCACCGCTGTGCTGTACTTTCACATTACGGCGCTCAGTCAGTGTGGGAAGCGGACGCCGGGGGACGCGAAGGTGAGTATGTACTGTTTGTTTTTTTTACATTTTATGCTGGTAACCAGGGTAAACATCGGGTTACTAAGCGCGGCCCTGCGCTTAGTAACCCGATGTTTACCCTGGTTACCAGTGTAAAACATCGCTGGTATCATTGCTTTTGGTGTCAAACATGACGATACACGCCGGTCTGACGACCAAATAAAGTTCTGAACTTTGTTGAACGACCAGCGATATCACAGAAGGATCCCGATCGCTGCTGCGTGTCAAACTAAACGATATCGCTAGCCAGGACGCTGCAACGTCACGGATCGATAGCGATATCGTTTAGTGTGACGGTACCTTAAGTCTTAGAAGAAACCTTTGTGAAGCTAATCTCTCAGCAAGGAGTCCCCGCAGAGTCCCACTTTATAAAAAAAAAAAACACATACTGAAGAGGATACAAATTTCAAAGAACACATTAACTGGCCAAAAGAGAAATGGAGAAACATTTTGTGGACTGATGAAAGTAAAATTGTTCTTTTGGGTCCAAGGGATGAAGACAGTTCATCAGACAACCCCCCAATCTCTGCATTCAAGCCACAGTACACTCTGATGACAGTGAAGCATAGTGGCACAAGCATCGTGATATGAGCATGTTTCTCTTACTATGGTGTAGGACCCTTTTACCGCATACCAGGGATCATAAACCAGTTTGCATATATTAAAATATTTCAAGAGGTCATGTTGCCTTACGCTGAAGAGGATATGCCTTTGAAATGGGTGTCGCAACAAGACAAAGACCCTAAAAACTCTAGTAAACAAGCAAAATCTTGGTTCCAGTCCAACAAAACTGAGGTTATGTAGTGGCCAGCCCAAACTCCGACGTGATCACTGAACGTGGGCAAGAACGCAATGTAAAAGGGGCCTTATGACGACACAGTATTTAATCTTAATTACACAGACATTTATTTTCAATAAGCCAGGAGGCATTGACTTATCTATATTTTTACTCTTGAATTTATGTGTTTCTTTCTTCGGTTGGTCAAGAGTCTGAAATGTTGACTCTTCTTGTAGGTTGAATTGATATTTGTAACTTGATGAATGGTTGTAATTTACCTCTTATATCAGCTCCTACAGTTTATTATATTGTTATCTTTGCAAGACAGGGATGCAGGATCACTGAACAATGATGCTTGTTAATATGCCAATTACACATTGTACTGGTCAATTAGTTTGTTGGCTTGCAAACACTGAAGAATAAACTATAAATAATTAAACAATGCAGCATAATCTCATCACCCCAACCCCTTAATCCGTGGAGAACAAAGGATAACAGTTGTGAACTATAAAAAGTGGATATGTCTCTGAAACAAGACATCCATGAGAAGCAAAGAACCAGAGACTTTTACAAATCCACAGCCAGGAACACGCTACAGGATAGCTGCCAGATCATGGCTCCATCAGGAGGGACACAGATTTGACATTGTACAGGATGCCAGCTTAGGGGACCACAGCCCCAGCTGAAAGACTACAGATCTGCTTTATGGACCATCACTGAATCCATGGATACATTTGGGAAAGCCAGGATTGGGACCCAGCAGTCACCTGGCCCCATGGAGATGTTAAGAGAAGCGAGGTTGTGACCCTCCGGTCACCTGGTCTTGCACCTCAATGGACTGTCAGCTTCCTAAGCTTGTAGTCAGCCCTGGAAGCTCTGAAGTCATAGCTCTTATCCCGGAGAGCCAAGCGAAGGGTGATACTCTAATTTTGCACCATTTGGGGTATTTTGCTGGGACTGTTCTATGTTTTATTTATGGTCAGTCTTGTGGTTCAATAAAGTATTTCCACACTGTTTTACCATCACCCTGTGCTGTCTGAGTAGTATTATGCTCACAGTAAAAGGAGAGCGGGTGTTTGGTGGAATGATCAATGGTCCATCGATAAAGGGTTGTGACCCGACAAAGTCTGGCAATGATTGGACAGTGTCTGTCTATAAAGGGACCCACCCATAAATGGTCACATTCATTTTTAAATTTCAAGGAGAAACAACTGAGGAATGGTGCAGTGCCAAGTTCTAGGAAAACACATCCAGAATTGTTATTTCATAGCAAATACAAGTATTTACTAAAATAGGCATTTCCAGAAATTGAACAGATTCATTTTATAGTGTCCCTCCACAAGCTGGGGACTGAAAAGTGACTAGAACATGTTCATGTGTAGTTGCACTGCCTGAAGGAAAAGCCCTCTTGCTACCACCTTTGCTCACATTGACATTCAGTCACTTCTGCCTCCAAGATGGTCACTGGAAAAACATTGAGAAAGGAGTGTTAAAGAGGTTTGGTCTCAAACTATGTGATTGCAGACTAAGGCTATGTGCACACTTTGCGGATTTGTTGCGGATCCGCAGCGGTTTTTATGCGCGGAATTACAACACATCCACAAAGGAGTGCTTAAGCAATGTTGATCAATGGGAATCCAGAATTGATGTGCACATGCTGCGAAAAATTCCGCTCTGATTTGCAGCGTTTTATTTTCCGCAGCATGTCAATTCTTTTAGCGGATCTGCAGTGTTTCTGCATGCATTGACTTACATTGAGTCACGTCAAATCCACAGGCAAACCGCAGGTGTAAAAAGGGATGCGAATTTGCTGCGGATTGCCAAAAATGCTGCAGAAAGGAAGGAGGAAGAGTGAGTGGGCAGAGAATATGTGTGTGGGCGGAGAATGTGTGTTGGCGGAGAATGTGTGTGTGTGCGCAGAGAATATGTGCATGTTTGTCTTGGAGCAGGCGCCTGCGCGTGTGTGTGTAGCCAGGCATCGTTTGATGGACTACCACTCCTATCCAGCTATGTCTGCTGTCACATATAATAGTAACAGCATGAGCCGATGACAGTAGTCCCATCATCCGGCGACTGTGTTCAATTGTAAAACAAACAAACAAAAAAAAGAAACATTCATACTCACCAAACATCTAATCTCCAACGTCCGCGTCTCCTGCAACAAAAATAAAATAATAAACCACCTTCCCGCCATATTCCATTTAATTTCGAGTGTCCCACGGTTTGTACTACATGACAGGTTTGGTCAAATCTCAGACAAGTGGCACCCAAAAAAAAAGTGTGATTTGTTCATTTCTAGCTGTCCAGCTGTGATCATTTGGCTGCACAACCAACCAAATGGCAGCCAAGTCATAAGCATCTCACATTGCGAGCTATGAAAGCAAAGTCACTTGCACTTTGTAGTTTCCTGCAATGTGACCACACATGACAGTGATTAGTTGCAAAGTTCCTATCCTGTGACTAAACTCACCATGAAACCCTAGTCTTAAATGCAGGCAGTCATAAAAACAATATTCTTCCTCAAAAAATTTAAGATACAAGGACCAGACATAGCGCTATGAAGGGGCTCAGCCACAGTACTGAGAGTGGGGCACCAGGGAGAAAATTAACTATTTTTCCAGGGAACCGCCAGCTTTCAGTCATGCAGGAGTCCTGGAATGGAGACAGTCACAGCTCATTACATACAGCAGTAGCTGCAAATACTGCTGTCAGTCTGTTTCAGGCCATGCTTACAGTTGCCGCTCTCAGTACTATGAGTGGTGAGTAGTGTGATGTCAGCATGATTGCATGACTGAAAGCCGGCGGCTCCTGGGATAAAAACAAAAAGTTTATTTTCTCCTGGGTGCCGCACTTCAGTACAGCAGCTGGACACCTTATTAACGCGATTACTCTGCATATTAACCCTATAGCTTCAGGTTAATAGCGCTACTAAACCTTATAGATTCCCTTTAATCAATAACTGGCAATCCATAAACCTTAGTCAATAAAAGAAAAATTCTTTATCAGTCTAAAACATGACGTGTTTCCGAGCCCTCAACTTCTTTTCTTAAATTATTAGCCTCCAAGATTAATGATATTGATGACAGATGCAGTGTCTCTGGTTCTCCTGGGCAGTGCCACAGCCTACAGTATATGGAGATGAGGCTTATTTCTGCCACAAAGCAAACAGGTGACCTCCTTTTCTTATACTGTAACCTGAATTTACTCACTCTGAGAGCCTTTTATATTTTCCATTCTATGGTTATAACTATCCCTATTTGGCGTTTTTTTTTTAAATCCATAAACCTAACATGTAACCACTAATAATGTACACTAGATACACACAAAAAAATTCTACTTACATAGGATATGTGGCCAGGTCAAAATTGGCCAGTTTTGCCCTTATTTTGTTCCTGATGCTCCCAAGTAGTTTTTTATTTTTATTTTTTTATTTATTTATTTTAGAAATCAGCCATGCTTATCTAGACATATGGGCCTTTTTTGTGATAATTTTTATAGTCTTTACTGAGGGGGCATTGCTCACAGACCAGTGTAAAGCCACCCCCAGAGAATACTGTGAGACACATCCACTTAATAAATGCCTGGAAAATTAGCGGTAAATAATTCCTTTTAAAATATTTTTGGGGATTTAAAAAAAAAGAGAAAGAAACCGAATACTCTGGTCATGGGAATGACGGGCCAATTTTGACCTGGTGACATGTTTACTTTAAGTAAGTTACAAATTATTACTTCTTTGTGTGGTTGTGTGTGGTGGGAATTATGAGAATTCAGGTGGCTACATAATCTAATGGTAAATGCACACAGTGCAGATATTCCATGTACATTCGTGTGCGGAAAATGTACAGCATATACAATACCAACAAAGTAAGTGACATTTTAAAAATCTTATCTACGTATTGTAGATATTATCCACCCATAAACTTTCTCGTTTTGCGTTTTTTTTAACCCACAGCATGTCAGTTCTTTTGCAGACTTTTATTAAAGGGGTTGTGCAGACTTGTGAATCCTCACAGAATGCACAGTGCGGCTGTCCGGATACTCTGGTGCTGGGAGCAAGTGGTCATATGACCGCAAATAAACAATTTTCATACTTCAGGCCACATTCCGACTAGACGTGTCTGGACTCACTCAATTAACTTGTATTGATTGAGGCCTCGTGTGTCTAATGAGCACATGGAAATCACATACATGCGGTTAAGCGCGCACCTGTGCTCAGCAACAGAGAATCCTGACCACCCATACCACCCGCTGTAAGGATGCAAAGTCTGAAGTCACATAGAGTGACTGCAAACTTGAATCTCAAGCCTGGACAACCCATTTTAACGATTCACCATTCTTAATACAAAGGCCGGCGTCACACTGGCGTTTTGAACGGCCAAGTGCAATGCTATAAAAAAATCGCATTGCACTCGGACCAATATTTAGCTATGGGGCAGCTCCCACCAGCCGACTTTTTGACGGCCGTTTTCCTCGGTCCGAGACAATCGCAGCATGCTGCGATTGTCTCGGACCGAGGAAAACTCTCGGCTCACTCTCACCCATATAAGCCTATGGGTGCGAGTGAGACAGCGCACACCACTCGGATATCATCTGAGTGCTGTGCGTTATAAGCGGAGCCCAGCAATGAAGGAGATGGAGAAATTCATTTCTCCGCCTCCTCCGCAGCTGTGCTCCAATCCTCCCTGTGCGAGAGAATCGGAGCACAGACGCATGACACTCGGCTCCTGCTCTGCTGCGAGCAGGAGCCGAGTGTCATTAGCATATCGCATCCGATGATCTCGCATCGGATGCAATACGCCTGTGTGACGCCGGCCATAGGGTGAAATTCACAACAAAATCTTCTACATAATCTGCATGTAACACATGAGAATTTTGCTGCAAATACACTGCGCAAACAATCTACTACATGTGCTGATAGCTATCCTATCCAATCCTAAGAAGTGTCTTATTGCAAATTTAAAAAGGAGTAACCAAGTGGGGGCAATTTAGAAGAGCACCATATCTTCTGAACTTTTTATTAAAAAAAAAAAGTTAAGCAACAGTAAAAAAAAAAGACCCTCTAAATCAGGGGTTGGGAAACTATGGCTCGCGAGCCAGATGTGGCTCATTTGATGCCTGCATCTGGCTCTCAGACATATCTTTAAAGGGAACCTGTCACCCTGTTTTTTCCGTATGAGATAAAAATACTGTTAAATAGGGCCTGAGCTGTGCATTACAATAGTGTATTTTGTGGACCCCGATTCCCCACCTATGCTGCCGAAATACGTTACCAAAGTAGCCGCTTTCGCCTGTCAATCAGGCTGGTCTGGTCAGATGGGCGTGGTGTCTTCCCCCAGATCTTGCTTAGTTTTCCGTTGGTGGCGTAGTGGTTTGCGCATGCCCAAGTTCAGAATCCACTGCACAGGGGAGGGAAAAGAGCGCGATCTGCGCTATTTCCCTGGTATCGGTGGGGGCGGCCATCTTCCTGTGGCCGCGTGTGCGCAGATGGAGCGCTCTCCTGCACGGGGCTTCAGGAAAATGGCCGCGGGATGCCGCGCGTGCGCAGATGGAGATCGCGGCGGCCATTTTCCTGAAGCAGAGATGCGAACGTAAAATAATAAATCGTATACTACCTGTCTGCCGTAGTCCAATTAATAACGAGGGTCCCACAACGATCTCCCCTACAGAACAGTGACATCAGGTGACGTCACTGCTCTATAGGACTCTCAGTGACACACTGACAGGAGACAATGGCTCCTGCAGTGCATCACTGAGAGGTTACCTTAGGACAAAGTCTTACTATATGGCAATTGCTGCGTGGGAAAATTTCTCATACAGCAATGCCAAAAGTGAGATTAGGGACTATTTTTTTTACAGCGGCGGAGGAATACAGTGCAGAAGGATACCTTCCTCCCGTCATTGTGTTCCTGGAGCCCCTAGAAAGTGGTCGCATCAGCTGATGCTGCCGTTCTCCACGGGAGATCGTTGTGGGACACTCGTGGATTTCTGCAGACAGGGAGTATATTGGTTGTTTGTTAATTTAATCTTTTTTACAGATGACACTGGCTTCGGAGAACAAAGTTACAAGTAATGGTGAGTATGAAATCTACTGTATGTCTGTATGTATGTATTGTATGTAATGTATGAATGTATTGCATGTAGTATGCATGTAGTATGCATGTAGTATGCATGCAGTATTTTTTATTTTTTTTTTACATTCAACACATTAGCCAGATGATGGGACTACTGTCCCATCATTGGCTAATGTGTCAATCACTGTCACTGTTGCAGGCATCGTCTGATGGGACTTGTAGTCCCATCGGATGATGCCTGCACAGACCCCCGGCACGCCGCAGAGCCCCACACAGGCCGCACAGAGCCCCGGCACGCCGCACAGAGCCCCTGCACGCCGCACAGAGCCCCGGCACGCCGCACAGAGCCTTGGCAGGCCGCACAGAGCCCCGGCACACAGCACAGAGCCCTGGCACCCCGCAGAGCCCCGCACAGAGCCCCGGCACGCCGCACAGGGCCCCGGCACGCCGCAGAGCCCCACACAGGCCGCACAGAGCCCCGGCACGCCGCACAGAGCCCCGGCACGCCGCACAGAGCCTTGGCAGGCCGCACAGAGCCCTGGCAGGCACACACAGAGCCCCGGCAGCCCGCACAGACCCCCGTACAGATCCCCGGCAGGCCCACACAGACCCCGCCCGCACACACAGACACGCACAGTGTCCGCCCACGCACCGCCCACACTCTTCCCCTCTCCGGAACAGGATGTAGAAGCACAGAAAGGGCTTATTTACATTCCGATATTTGTGTCCCATTGACTTGCATTGGTATCGGGTATCGGTATCAACGATATCCGATATTTTTTGGATATCGGCCGATCCAATCCGATACCGATACTTATGGATATCGGAAGGTATTGCTCAACACTAGAAGGAGTGTTTTAAAATACAAACAGCCCCACGGACAACGCACAGGAGGACATGAGGTAAGCGTTTCGATTGCTGCCGCAATCTTTATTCAAAGCTACACACCACTAGTGAGAAAACATTAAAAAGGACCCAACACCAATCAAACGTCAGATTTCCATCACATGATCAAAGGTCCTTGTACCAAAAGTGCATGAATTCAAACATAAATATAAAAACATGTATATCGCTACAAAATAGTTATTTACACATATAAAAAATACCAAGAAACAGTAACAATAAAAATAGATATATTATGCTTTGATTATTAGTAATGAAACATGATCTCATTCTTTTTGTTTAACCCATCCGGAAATCTAGGTCCCAAATTGAAGATCCAAATGCTTCATGGGTAAGTAAATTTCTCCTGATGTCCCCACCCCACAAAGGACTTTTAACTCTTTCTAATCCTGTAACCCGTAAGGAAGAAATATTACGTGAGTGACAAATAATAAAATATGTTTGAACGCTGATGAAATGTTGTGATTACCACTGGTGTGATTAAGAATATACGTGTTTTTAATTTCCTCGATGTACAACCTACATATGCCTTATTACATATGTCACAATCTACTTTGTATATAACAAAACACGTATTGCAATTAATGAAGTCTTTAATTTTAAATGAAGCAGAATTATAAATTATGGAAAATTTTAGAATTAACCATTTGTTTGCAGGTTCTGCAATTCACAGTACCACATTTATAACTTCCTTTGCAACTCAGCCAGGTTTCACGTCGGGTCCTGGGACAATACATACTAGGTGATAATATATTACCCAAAGTTGGTGCCCTTCTCGTTACAATGTATAATCCATGTTCCAGTTCCGGCAGCACAGGGAAGCATCGCACAGGGAGGGGGCTCCCTACGTGCTTACCTGTGACCCTCGGAGCAACGTGATGTGATCGCAAGGGTCTCCTACCTCCTCAGTGCACTGCAAAGTGTCAGATCAGCGATCTGTCAATATAATATGATGTCCCCCCCTGGGGCAATATAAAAAAGTTAAAAAAAAAAAAAAAAAATTACATGTGTTAAAAAATATATATATATATATATATATATATATATATATATATATATATATATATATATATATATATATATATATATATATATATATTGTTCCAATAAATACATTTCTTTAAATAAAAAAGAAAAAATCAATGAAAGTACACATATTTAGTATCGCAGCGTCCGTAACGACCTAACCAATAAAACTGTCCCACTAGTTAACCCCTTCAGTTAACACCGTAAAAAAAAAAAAAAAAAACACGAGACAAAAAAATGACGCTTTATTACACAGGTCAACAAAAAAAAAATTTTTTTCTGGTGTCCAAAATATTTTAATGAATTTGGGGTATTTTTGGGGTGCTGATTCTGAATATGCTATCAGTTTTGCCAGATTGGCTCAAGTTTTTGACATTTTTGGTATCTTATTTATAGCACTTGTTGGTAAATGCGACGCATCATCTCATTAATTTCTTTGGATTAGTACTTGAACTGAGCAGTTCTCAATATAGTTTTGTGTTAATTAGTGTTCTAAAAGTTTGTTCATAGCTTGATTTTTGCACTAACTTTATGTTGTTGTCTGTTTTCCAGTGAAAAGCATGAACTCATCAAGAAGAAGTTGTCTTAACGATCCAGACTCATTCTGTTACATTTGTGGTGAATACACACTGCCAAAACATAGAAGAAACATAACAGACTTCGTAAAAAAAGTGTATTTTGCCTATTTTGGGGTTATGCTTGGGGACCAAGACAAGTTTTGGGCACCACACATAGTGTGCAAAGCATGTATCGAATTATTACGAAAATGGAGCAAAGGACAAAGAAAAAGCTTCAAATTTGGTGTTCCAATGGTGTGGAGAGAGCCAAAAAATCATCATGATGACTGTTATTTCTGTGCAGTGCAAGTGCAAGGATTCAATAAGCATAAGAAACGAAAATGGGAGTAACATGGAATCTGCAAGAAGGCCTGTCCCTCATTGTGAAGATGTGCCTGTACCTGTGTTTACCATAAATAACAGTCATCATGAGGATTTTTTGGCTCTCTCCACACCATTGGAACACCAAATTTGAAGCTTTTTCTTTGTCCTTTGCTCCATTTTCGTAATAATTCGATACATGCTTTGCACACTATGTGTGGTGCCCAAAACTTGTCTTGGTCCCCAAGCATAACCCCAAAATAGGCAAAATACACTTTTTTTACGAAGTCTGTTATGTTTCTTCTATGTTTTGGCAGTGTGTATTCACCACAAATGTAACAGAATGAGTCTGGATCGTTAAGACAACTTCTTCTTGATGAGTTCATGCTTTTCACTGGAAAACAGACAACAACATAAAGTTAGTGCAAAAATCAAGCTATGAACAAACTTTTAGAACACTAATTAACACAAAACTATATTGAGAACTGCTCAGTTCAAGTACTAATGCAAAGAAATTAATGAGATGATGCGTCGCATTTACCAACAAGTGCTATAAATAAGATACCAAAAATCTCAAAAACTTGAGCCAATCTGGCAAAACTGATGACATATTCAGAATCAGCACCCCAAAAATACCCTAAATTCGATGAAATATCTTTGGCACCAAAAATGCTGTTGACCAGTGTTATCATACCGCAAAACAAAAAGTGGAATAACACGCGATCAAAAAGACGGATATAAATAACCAAGGTACCGCTGAAGATGTCATCTTGTCCCGCAAAAAACTAACCGCCATACAGCATCATCCATGAAAAAATAAAAAGTTATAGTCCTCAGAATAAAGCGATGCAAAAATAATTATTTATATAAAATAGTTTTTTTCGCATAAGAGCACCAAAACATTAAAAAATGATATAAATGACGTAGCGCTGTAATCGTACTGACCAGAAGAATAAAAGTGCTTGATCACTTTTACCAAACGTGGAACAGTATAAGCGCCCCCCCCAAAAGAAATTCACGAATAGCTGGTCTTTGTTCATTCTACCTCACAAAAATCGGAATAAAAAGCGATCAAAAAAGTCACGTGCCCGAAAATGGTACCAATAAAAACGTTAACTCGTCCCGCAAAAAACAGGACCTTACATGCCTCTGTGGACCAAAATATGGAAAAATTATAGCTCTCAAAATGTGGTGAAGCAAAAACTATTTTTTGGAATAAAAAGCGTCTTTTAGTGTGTGACAGCTGCCAATCATAAAAATCCGCTAAAAAACCCGCTATAAAAGTAAATCAAACCCCCCTTCATCGCCCCCTTAGTTAGGGAAAAATAATAAAATTTAAAAAAATGTATTTATTTCCATTTTCCTGTTAAGGTTAGGGTTGGTGTTGGGGTTAGGGTTGGGGCTAAAGTTAGGGTTGGGGTTAAGGTTAGGGTTGGGGCTAAAGTTAGGGTTTGGATAACATTTACGGTTGGGATTAGGGTTAGGGTTATGGTTGGGATTAGGGTTAGGGGTGTGTTTGGGATTAGGGTTTCAGTTAGAATTGGGAGGTTTCCACTGTTTAGGCACATCAGGGGCTCTCCAAACACGACATGGCGTCCGATCTCAATTCCAGCCAATTCTGCGCTGAAAAAGTAAAACAGTGCTCCTTCCCTTCCGAGCTCTCCCGTGCGCCCAAACAGGGGTTTACCCCAACATATGGGGTATCAGCGCACTCAGAAAAAATTGGACAACAACTTTTGGGGTCCAATTTCTCATGTTACCCTTGGGAAAATACAAAACCGGGGAATAAAAAATCTTTTTTCCACAAATATTTTTTATTTTCACGGCTCTGTTATAAACTGTAGTGAAACTCTTGGGGGTTCAAAGTTCTCACAACACATCTAGATAAGTTCCTTGGGGGGTCTAGTTTCCAATATGGGGTCACTTGTGGGGGGGTTCTACTGTTTAGGTACATCAGGGGCTCTGCAATTGCAACGTGACGCCTGCACACCAATCCATCTAAGTCTGCATTTCAAATGGCGCTCCTTCCCTTCCGAGCTCTGCCATGCACCCAAGCAGTGGTTCCCCCCCACATATAGGGTATCAGTGTACTCAGATGTGTTGTGAGAACTTTGCACCCCAAAATGTTTCGCTACAGTTTATAACGCAGAGCCGTGAAAATAAAAAAAAATTTTCCCACAAAAATTATTTTTTAGCCCCCAGTTTTGTATTTTCCCAAGGGTACCAGGAGAAATTGGACCTCAAAAGTTGTTGTCCAATTTGTCCTGAATTAAAAATAAAGCCTTATGTTTATAAAAATATTATTCAAATAACATAATTAATGTTAATTTGATTTTTTTTTTTTTTTATGAATTTTTCTTTTCACGGCTCTGCGTTATAAACTGCAGTGAAACATTTGGGGGTGCAAAGTTCTCACAACACATCTAGATAAGTTCCTTGGGGGGTCTAGTTTCCAATATGGTGTCACTCACGTGTGGGGGGTTTCAATGTTTAGGCACATCAGGGGCTCTCCAAACACGACATGGCATCCTATCTCAATTCCAGTCAATTTTGCATTGAAAAGTCAAATGGCGCTCCTTCCCTTCCGAGCTCTGCCATGCGCCCAAACAGTGGATTACCCCCACATATGGGGTATCAGCGTACTCAGGACAAATTGTACAACAACTTTTGGGGTCCATTTTCTCCTGTTACCCTTGGTAAAATAAAACAAATTGGAGCTAAAGTAAATGTTTTGTGAAAAAAAGTTAAATGTTCATTTTTTTTTTTTAAACATTCCAAAAATTCCTGTGAAACACCTGAAGGGTTAATAAACTTCTTGAATGTGGTTTTCAGCACCTTGAGGGGTGCAGTTTTTAGAATGGTGTCACACTTGGGTATTTTCTATCACATAGACCCCTCAAAGTGACTTCAAATGTGATGTGGTCCCTAAAAAAAAATGGTGTAGTAAAAATGAGAAATTGCTGGTCAACTTTTAACCCTTATAACTCCCTAACAAAAAATAATTTTGGCTCCCAAATTGTGCTGTTGTAGACATGTGGGAAATGTTACTTATTAAGTATTTTGTGTGACATATCTCTGTGATTTAAGGGCATAAAAATTCAAAGTTGGAAAATAGCGAAATTTTCTAAATTTTCACCAAATTTCCATTTTTTTCCCAAATAAACCAAGGTAATATCAAAGAAATTTTAGCACTATCATGAAGTACAATATGTCATGAGAAAACAATGTCAGAATCATCAGGATCCATTGAAGCATTCCAGAGTTATAACCTCAAAGGGACAGTGGTCAGAATTGTAAAAATTGGCCCGGTCATTAACGTGCAAACCACCCTTGGGGGTAAAGGGGTTAAAGAATTATTATTGTTACAGTTTCTTTTGATAAGAGTAAATTCCCCAACAGAAATAGATTTGACAGTATGTTTTGGCTGACTACTATTGGCATGCAATATTGTGTTGCTTGTAAGTGGCTTAGAATACGTCTTAGTAGAAATTAGTTGATTAGGTTCCCCTCGTAATTCCAGATCCAAAAATGAAATTTGGTGTTTATTATGAACATGAGTGAACCGAATATTATAATCATTGGTGTTGATATAATCTACAAGACTCTGTATGGCAGATACATCGCCCCTCCATATGATCAAGGTATCGTTGAGGTATCTGCTATACCACACAATAAATGGTGCAAATAAAATTTCCAAAAAGCCATAACTAAATTAGAAAGTGATGGTGAAAATTTAGCCCCCATTGCAACTCCGGTGTACTGTAAATAAAACTCCTGATAAAATGAAAAGAAATTGTGAGTCAAAAGCAATGATGTTGTTGAGGAGAGCCATAAGATCAAATACTTAATTAACCTCAACACATAAGGTAATTGAGGGAAGCAACCTATAACATGTATTGTTTAACCTTACATAAGTTTTCCTCAGACAAAGTAAGACACTTAAGATGGCTGCCATCTCCTGTACCAGAGCCATGTGCTCTGGTATCCAAGATGAACAATGAAGACACTGAATATGGCCGCCATTTCCTGTTTTAGCATGCCGCATGGTCTGGTATCCAAGATGACGCCCATCCTGATGACCTCATGGATCCACCCACAGCGACGCCCACCCTGATGACCTCACGGACCAACCCACCTTGATGACCTCATGGATCCGCCCATGGACTTGCTCATGCCCAACCCACTAACCAATGGAATATGTCATGGTTCTCAATGGCAAGAGAACGTAGTAAAGCATACCAAAGGACTAGCTCTTGGAAGATGGGAACTCGAGCTGACCGTGAGCTAAACCTACCGCAACAACTAACAGTGGCCGGGTAGCGTGCCTACGTTTTATCCCTAGACGCCCAGCGCCAGCCGGAGAACTGACTGACCCTAGCAGAGGAAAATACAGACCTGGCTTACCTCTAGAGAAATTTTCCCCAAAAGGCAGACAGTAGCCCCCACATATATTGTCGGTGATTTCAGAGGAAATTGACATACGAAGTATGAAGATAGGTTTAGCAAATTGAGGTCCGCTTACTAGATAGTAGGAAGACAGAAAAGGGAACTTCACAGTCAGCTGAAAACCCTTTCAAAATACCATCCTGAAATTACTTTAAGACTCTAATATCAACTCATGACACCAGAGTGGCAATTTCAGTTCACAAGAGCTTCCAGTCTCAGAAATATACTATCACAGAGAACTGGAACAAAAATGCAAAACAAACATAGGACTACAAGTCCAACTTAGCTGATAGTAGTCTAGGAGCAGGAACATGGAACAGAAAGGCTTCTGGTTACATTGTTGGCCGGCATAGAAATGAGTGAGGAGCAAGGCTAAATAGAAAACTCCCACATCCTGATGGAAACAGGTGAACAGAGGAGATTAAGCACACAAGTGCAGTACCACCAGTGACCACCGGGGGAGCCCAGAAACCAAATTCACAACAGTACCCCCCCCTCAAGGAGGGGACACCGAACCCTCACCAGAACCACCAGGGCGATCAGGATGAGCCCTATGAAAGGCACGGACCAAATCGGAGGCATGAACATCAGAGGCTGTCACCCAAGAATTATCCTCCTGACCGTAGCCCTTCCACTTGACCAGATACTGAAGTCTCCGTCTGGAAACACGGGAGTCCAAGATCTTCTCGACAACGTACTCCAACTCACCCTCAACCAACACCGGAGCAGGAGGCTCAACGGAAGGCACAACCGGTACCTCATACCTGCGCAACAATGACCGATGGAAGACATTATGAATAGAAAAAGATGCAGGGAGGTCCAAACGAAAGGACACAGGGTTAAGAATCTCCAATATCTTGTACGGGCCGATGAACCGAGGCTTAAACTTAGGAGAAGAAACCTTCATAGGGACAAAACGAGAAGACAACCACACCAAGTCCCCAACACAAAGACGAGGACCAACACGACGACGGCGGTTGGCAAAATGCTGAGTCTTCTCCTGGGACAACTTCAAATTGTCCACCACATGCCCCCAAATCTGATGCAACCTCTCCACCACAGCATCCACTCCAGGACAATCCGAAGACTCCACCTGACCGGAAGAGAAACGAGGATGAAACCCCGAATTACAGAAGAAAGGAGAAACCAAGGTGGCAGAACTAGCCCGATTATTGAGGGCAAACTCCGCCAAGGGCAAAAAGGCAACCCAATCATCCTGATCCGCAGACACAAAACACCTCAAATAAGTCTCCAAGGTCTGATTAGTTCGCTCGGTCTGGCCATTAGTCTGAGGATGGAAAGCAGACGAAAAAGACAAATCAATGCCCATCCTAGCACAGAACGCTCGCCAAAATCTAGACACGAATTGGGTTCCCCTGTCAGAAACGATATTCTCCGGAATACCATGCAAGCGAACCACATTTTGAAAAAACAGAGGAACCAGCTCGGATGAGGAAGGCAATTTAGGCAAGGGAACCAAATGGACCATCTTGGAGAAACGGTCACACACCACCCAGATGACAGACATCTTCTGAGAAACAGGGAGATCAGAAATAAAATCCATGGAGATGTGAGTCCAAGGCCTCTTCGGAATAGGCAAGGATAACAACAATCCACTAGCCCGAGAACAACAAGGCTTGGCCCGAGCACAAACATCACAAGACTGCACAAAACCTCGCACATCTCGCGACAGGGAAGGCCACCAGAAGGACCTAGCCACCAAATCCCTGGTACCAAAGATTCCAGGATGACCTGCTAACGCAGAAGAATGGACCTCCGAGATGACTCTACTGGTCCAATCATCAGGAACAAACATTCTACCAGGCGGGCAACGATCAGGTCTATCCGCCTGAAACTCCTGCAAGACCCGTCGCAAGTCTGGGGAAACAGCAGATAATATCACTCCATCCTTAAGGATACCTGTAGGTTCAGAATTACCAGGGGAATCAGGCTCAAAACTCCTAGAAAGGGCATCCGCCTTCACATTTTTAGAACCCGGTAGGTAAGAAACCACAAAATTAAACCGAGAGAAAAATAACGACCAGCGCGCCTGTCTAGGATTCAGGCGCCTGGCAGACTCAAGATAAATCAAATTCTTGTGGTCGGTCAATACCACCACCTGATGTCTAGCCCCCTCCAGCCAATGACGCCACTCCTCAAAAGCCCACTTCATAGCCAAGAGCTCCCGATTACCAATATCATAATTTCGCTCAGCGGGCGAAAATTTACGAGAAAAGAACGCACAAGGTCTCATCACGGAGCAGTCGGAACTTTTCTGCGACAAAACCGCCTCAGCTCCGATTTCAGAAGCGTCGACCTCAACCTGAAAAGGAAGAGTAACATCAGGCGGACGCAATACAGGGGCGGAAGAAAAGCGGCGCTTAAGCTCCCGAAAGGCCTCCACAGCAGCAGGGGACCAATCAGCAACATCAGCACCCTTCTTAGTTAAATCAGTCAACGGTTTAGCAACATCAGAAAAACCAGTTATAAATCGACGATAAAAATTAGCAAAGCCCAAACACTTCTGAAGGCTCTTAAGAGAAGAGGGTTGCGTCCAATCACAAATAGCCTGAACCTTGACTGGGTCCATCTCGATGGAAGAGGGGGAAAAAATGTACCCCAAAAACGAAATCTTTTGAACCCCAAAAACGCACTTAGAACCCTTTACACACAAGGAATTAGAGCGCAAAACCTGAAAAACCCTCCTGACCTGTTGGACATGAGAGTCCCAGTCATCCGAAAAAATCAAAATATCATCCAGATACACAATCAAAAATGTATCCAAATAATCACGGAAAATGTCATGCATAAAGGACTGAAAGACTGAAGGGGCATTTGAAAGACCAAAAGGCATTACTAAATACTCAAAATGGCCCTCAGGCGTATTAAATGCGGTTTTCCACTCATCCCCCTGCTTAATACGCACTAAATTATACGCCCCACGAAGATCAATCTTAGAGAACCACTTGGCCCTTTTTATTCGAGCAAACAAATCAGTAAGCAGTGGCAAAGGATACTGATATTTAACCGTGATTTTATTCAAAAGCCGATAATCAATACACGGCCTCAAAGAGCCATCTTTTTTAGATACAAAGAAAAAACCGTCTCCTAAGGGAGATGACGAAGGACGAATATGTCCCTTTTCCAAGGACTCCTTAATATATTCCCGCATAGCAGCATGTTCAGGCACAGATAGATTAAATAAACGACCCTTAGGAAACTTACTGCCCGGAATCAGATCTATAGTACAATCGCAATCTCTGTGCGGAGGTAGTGAACCAAGTTTAGGCTCCTCAAAAACGTCACGATAATCAGATAAAAATTCCGGAATCTCAGAGGGAATAGATGACGAAATGGAAACCAAAGGTACGTCCCCATGAGTCCCCTGACATCCCCAGCTTAACACAGACATTGCTTTCCAGTCGAGGACTGGGTTATGAGATTGCAGCCATGGCAATCCAAGCACCAACACATCATGTAGATTATACAACACAAGGAAGCGAATAATCTCCTGGTGATCCGGATTAATACGCATAGTTACTTGTGTCCAGTATTGTGGTTTATTACTAGCCAATGGCGTGGAGTCAATACCCTTCAGAGGTATAGGAACTTCCAGAGGCTCTAAATCATACCCACAGCGTTTGGCAAAGGACCAATCCATAAGACTCAAAGCGGCGCCAGAGTCGACATAGGCGTCCGCGGTAATAGACGATAAAGAGCAAATCAGGGTCACAGATAGAATAAACTTAGACTGTAAAGTGCCAATTGAAACAGACTTATCAACCTTCTTAGTACGTTTAGAGCATGCTGATATAACATGAGTTGAATCACCACAATAGAAGCATAACCCATTTTTTCGCCTAAAATTCTGTCGTTCGCTTCTGGACAGAATTCTATCACATTGCATAATCTCTGGCGCCTTCTCAGTAGACACCGCCAAATGGTGCACAGGTTTGCGCTCCCGCAAACGCCGATCAATCTGAATAGCCATTGTCATGGACTCATTCAGACCTGTAGGCACAGGGAACCCCACCATAACATCTTTAATGGCATCAGAGAGACCCTCTCTGAAATTCGCCGCCAGGGCGCACTCGTTCCACTGAGTAAGCACAGACCACTTACGAAATTTTTGGCAGTATATTTCAGCCTCATCTTGCCCTTGAGACAGGGCCATCAAGGCTTTTTCAGCCTGAATCTCTAAATGAGGTTCCTCATAAAGCAACCCCAAAGCCAGGAAAAACGCATCCACATTGAGCAACGCAGGATCCCCTGGTGCCAAAGCAAATGCCCAATCCTGAGGGTCGCCCCGGAGCAAGGAAATTACAATCCTGACCTGCTGTGCAGGATCTCCAGCGGAGCGAGATCTCAGAGACAAAAATAATTTACAATTATGTTTGAAATTCTGGAAGCGAGATCTATCCCCGGAGAAAAATTCAGGTAAAGGAATTCTAGGTTCAGATATAGGAGCATGAATAACAAAATCCTGTAAACTTTGAACCTTCATAACGAGATTATTCAAACCTGTAGCTAAACTCTGAGGATCCATATTAATCAGGTGAAATCAGAACCATTCAAAGATTAGAAGGAGAGAGAGACGAAGGCTGCAGTAAGCAGAGATGCTAGTGAATCAACTAATGAGCAAACTCAGGAAAAAAAAAAAAAAAAAATTCTCTGCAGACTTCTTTTCTCTCCTTTCTTCTGCCAATTATTTTAACCCTTGGCCGGCCAAACTGTCATGGTTCTCAATGGCAAGAGAACGTAGTAAAGCATACCAAAGGACTAGCTCTTGGAAGATGGGAACTCGAGCTGACCGTGAGCTAAACCTACCGCAACAACTAACAGTGGCCGGGTAGCGTGCCTACGTTTTATCCCTAGACGCCCAGCGCCAGCCGGAGAACTGACTGACCCTAGCAGAGGAAAATACAGACCTGGCTTACCTCTAGAGAAATTTTCCCCAAAAGGCAGACAGTAGCCCCCACATATATTGTCGGTGATTTCAGAGGAAATTGACATACGAAGTATGAAGATAGGTTTAGCAAATTGAGGTCCGCTTACTAGATAGCAGGAAGACAGAAAAGGGAACTTCACGGTCAGCTGAAAACCCTTTCAAAATACCATCCTGAAATTACTTTAAGACTCTAATATCAACTCATGACACCAGAGTGGCAATTTCAGTTCACAAGAGCTTCCAGTCTCAGAAATATACTATCACAGAGAACTGGAACAAAAATGCAAAACAAACATAGGACTACAAGTCCAACTTAGCTGATAGTAGTCTAGGAGCAGGAACATGGAACAGAAAGGCTTCTGGTTACATTGTTGGCCGGCATAGAAATGAGTGAAGAGCAAGGCTAAATAGAAAACTCCCACATCCTGATGGAAACAGGTGAACAGAGGAGATGAAGCACACAAGTGCAGTACCACCAGTGACCACCGGGGGAGCCCAGAAACCAAATTCACAACAGGAATACATCCGATCACTCCCATTTTAGAGCTAACCGAGCCCCCTTACAGGAGATATATAACATTGTGTTTGACTAATAAATTTTTTTTCTTGTTGGAGCTGAGCCACACATTGATCAAGGAGAGTTACAGCTGACTGTGTCTGGTGTATTTCTTTAGTGCACATGATCAATATATCCATTAGGCCAGGAGTAGGCAACTAGAGAATTGAACATTTATATTAATTGTTCAACCCTAATAATGTAACCTGCAACCTAAAATTAATCAAATCACGTGAATAATTACTGTAATTAACCAGATGACACTCCAAAGCACGCAAAGCAATATTATGCGGTATGCATGTATATAAGGAAACAACATCACAACTCAGCCAGTTGTAATCTGACAGCCACATTTTACAAGACAAAATATCCGAAACATCTTTGGTATCTTTAATATATCCCGGTATTTTGCAGACCAAGGGCTGCAACAGAGAATCTAGACACTCCCATAGATTCTCATTAATAGAGCCAATCCCCGAGACCATCGGTCTCATTGGTGGAATAACTCGTTCTTATGTATCTTGGGGAGACTGTGTAATATCGGTAAGATAGGATGTGAGAATTCTAAAAATTCCGCCTGTTTTTTAGACAGAACTCCCAACACCAATCCATCATTGATAAGTTTATCTGCCTTGACTTTGAAGGCTGTTGTGGGATTAGCAGTTAATTTTTTTTATAGGTCGAAGTATCCGATAACATTTCCAGAATCTTGTTCTTATAATCCTCCGAATTCATGACAACTATGACTCCCCCTTTGCCCAACATTTTAATGACAACATCTGTCATATTTTTGAGTTCCTGTATAGCCAGATTGTTCTTTTTTGACAAATTCCTATTATTGGAATCGATTGTAATATCTTTATTATATTTAAGTGTCCTAAGTTCACGTTCCACAATCTCTTGGAATCTGTCCATACATTCAGACCTTGACTGGATAAGATAGAAAAAATGATTTTCCACTTTTAGGCTATGTGCACGTTTGTGCTTTTTTAGCGTTTTTTCACCATAAAAATGCAAAAAACGCATACATTAAGCATCCAATTATTAGAATGCATTCCGCATTTTTTGTGCACATGCTGCGTTTTTTTTCCGAGGCGGAATCGCATTCCGAAAAAAAAGCAGCATGTTCATTCTTTGTGCGGAATCGCACACATAAGGATGCATTGATCCGCTTACTTTACGCATGGGGCTATGCCCACCATGCGGGAAGTAAGCAGATCATGTGCGGTTGGTACCCAGGGTGGAGGAGAGGAGACTCTCCTCCAGGCCCTGGGAACCATATAATTCTTAAAAAAAAAAAAAAAAAAAAGAATTAAAATAAAAAATCATGATATTCTCACCTTCCGTCGTCCCCGGCAGTCTTCCCACTCCTCGCGTTCCCAATAATGCCTTGCGACAATGACCTGTGATGACGTAGCGGTCTCACGAGACCGCAACATCATCTGGGGCCATTGCCGCGAGGCATTATTGGGAATGGGAAAATCGTGAGGAGCTGGAAGCCTGCAGGGGACACCGGAAGGTGAGAATATCATGATTTTTATTTATTTATTTTTTTAATTTTTAACATTCTATCTTTTTACTATTGATGCTGCATAGGCAGCATCAATAGTAAAAAGTTGGTCACACTTGTCAAAAACTATGTTTGACAAATGTGACCAACCTGTCAGTTTTCCAAGCGATGCTACAGATCGCTTGGAAAACGCTAGCATTCTGAAGGCTAATTAGGCTTGCAAAACGCTAGCAATACGCATGCCAATTCCACATGCGATATAACCGCGTCAGGAGTTGCAGAATTTCTGCGGAAATTTCCGCGACAATTCTGCAATGTGTGCACTTAGCCTTAAGTTGTTGCTTTGATTAATAACAACATCCGACTCATTGTTTAATTCATGTAATGCCAAAAGAGCAACCTGCTCATGAAAGTCCAATCTGTGAAACTCATTTCCATTAGACACAATCAGTTCAGAAGAATTAACTGGTTCCACTGTCAAAAAATGTTTTCTTATCATAAGATTCCAAAAATTTATTAATGTCCAAAATTGTAGAAAATAAATTGAAATCTTGATCAGGAACAAAATTAGGACTAAATGCTAAACACTCCAACTGTTCTTTAGTTAGAATCTTAGATGAATCTTAGATGTAGGTTTTATTTCATCATGTAATTCCTCTTGCGGCACGTTTGCATGCTAAAATTGCTTTCTGTGCTTACGCCCGCCGCGCCTTTTGCGTTTTTTGGCAATTTTTGCTGTTTGTTTTGATTACAGCATGTTGATCTATTCAGAGACATATCTGACATACTAAAATTATTGTCAGAAAAATCCCCATCTTGGGAATTAAAACTGACATGTTGTTTATTATAAGATTTTCTATAGCTGCCACGTCTCAAAATAGGTTTAGGTGATTTAAGGGACGATTCCCAACTTTTCAAATCATAAACTTTACTGTGTGCATAATCAGCTAGATCTCATTGGAACTTGCGTTTCTTTTTTTGCATTATATCATCTTCCAGCAAAGCTATATTTTCATGCGTTTTCTTGAGTAAATCATCCTTTTTGAGGATCATGTCTTTTGAAATGTAATTTTGTAAGGCAGTAAGATCCAACCACACTTTGGTCACCTGGATCAAATTTTTTCCAGCTGTATTAGCTCTTCAGAAATGTCAGAGGAATCGCTGGTCTCATCAGGTGGGTTTGAAAAAACCTGTGCAGCCTTTCTGATCCTATCTCTAGATGGATCTGTCATGTTTCACACTAAGGGTACTGTCACACAGTGCAATTTTGATCGCTACGACGGCACGATTCGTGACGTTCCAGCGATATCCATACGATATCGCTGTGTCTGACACGCAGCAGCGATCAGGGATCCTGCTGAGAATCGTACGTCGTAGCAGATCGTTTGGAACTTTCTTTCGTCGCTGGATCTCCCGCTGTCATCGCTGGATCGTTGTGTGTGACAGCGATCCAGCGATGTGTTCGCTTGTAACCAGGGTAAACATCGGGTTACTAAGCGCAGGGCCGCGCTTAGTAACCCGATGTTTACCGTGGTTACAAGCGTAAAAGTAAAAAAAAACAAACAGTACATACTCACATTCCGGTGTCTGTCCCCCGGCGTTCTGCTTCTCTGCATTGTGAGCGCCGGCCAGCCGGAAAGCGAGCACAGCGGTAACGCGGTGACGTCACCGCTGTGCTTTCCGGCTGGCGCAGACACAGTGGAGAGAAGCAGAACGCCGGGGGACAGACACCGGAATGTAAGTATGTACTGTTTGTTTTTTTTTACTTTTACGCTGGTAACCACGGTAAACATCGGGTTACTAAGCGCGGCCCTGCGCTTAGTAACCCGATGTTTACCCTGGTTACCCGGGGACCTCGGCATCGTTGGTCGCTGGAGAGCTGACTGTGTGACAGCTCCCCAGCGACCACACAACCACTTACCAACGATCACGGCCAGGTCGTATCGCAGGTCGTGATCGTTGGTAAATCGTATAGTGTGACAGTACCCTAAGGGTATGTGTCCACGTTCAGGATTGCATCAGGATTTGTTCAGGATTTTTCATCAGTTTTTGTAAGCCAAAACCAGGAGTGGAACAATTAGAGGAAAAGTATAACAGAAACATATGCACCACTTCTGCATTTATCACCCACTCCTGGTTTTGGCTTACAAATACTGATGAAAAATCCTGACCAAATCCTGATGCGATCCTGAACGTGGACACATACCCTTAGGGTGCGTGTCCACGTTCAGGATGGCCGGCGGTATCGCCGAAGCCGCTCGGCGCTAAGCCCCGCCCCCTTTCTGGGACGCGATGATGCCGGATGTGTTAACTGTACACATCCGGGATCATTGCACCCTCGCATAGGGCCCTGTGATATTACTTGCGGCGACACAGCGTCGCCGCAGGTAGCACGGACATGCTGCGATCTGAAAAGACGCGCAGCATGTCCGGAGTCGCAGGGCCAACGCGTGCGTGTTTCAACGCATAGTGGACACGGGATTTCAAAAAATCCCCTCCACTATGCTGGAACATCTGAACGCTGCGTGTTTGACGCTGCAGCTCTGCGCAGCGTCAAACAAGCAGCGTTTACTGACCGTGGACACATACCCTTAGGGTATGTGTCCACGTTCAGGAAACGCTGCGTTTTTGACGCAGCGCTGAGCCGCAGCGTCAAAAACGCAGCGTCCAGATGTTACAGCATAGTGGAGGGGATTTAATGAAATCCCGTCTCCACTGTGCTTTAAAAAACGCATGCGTTTTTCCCGCAAAAACGCACATGCGGTACGTTTTTTCAGAACGCAGCATGTTGCTACAATGAGCAAAACACACAGGAACACCGCAGGTGACCTGCCAGTGACCTCAGGTGCATTTTTGGTCAGGATTTTACCTGCATAAAATCCTGACCAAAGCCTGAACGTGAACGTGGACACATACCCTAAAAGTTGTAGCAGATATTGGTTTGGGTGATGTCCTCCGCAACTGTGCTTAAATGTATGTCCAAAATTTATATATAGGGGCATAAAATCGGGTGCAAGACAAACAGGTGATTAATCAAAAGAAAAAAGGAAAGAAAAAGCCAGCTCACCGATCTTCAGAAGGTGCATGGGACCCTTGTCCTGATGAGATGATCCAATAGTAAATGGAAACAAAAAAAAGTGTTCCAGCTCTTCTTGATAAAATACTTGACTTTATTTCATGCGTATTAAAATACAAACAGCCCAACGGACAACGCACAGGAGGACATGAGCTACGCGTTTCGATCCCTGCTGCGATCTTTATCAAAGATACACACCACTAAGAGAGAAAACATTAAAAAGGACCCAACACCAAGTAAGTAAATTTCTCCTGATGTCCCCACCCCGCATTAATTGCAATACGTGTTTGGTTATATACAAAATAGATTGTGACATGTAATAAGGCATATGTAGGTTGTACATCGAGGAAATTAAAAACACGTATAGGGGAACATTTGTTTGATATTCTTAATCACACCAGTGGTAATCGCAACATTTCATCAGCGTCCAAGCATTTTATTATTTGCCACTCACATAATATTTCTTCCTTACGGGTTACAGGATTAGAAAGCGTTAAAAGTCTTTTAAGGGGTGGGGACATCAGGAGAAATTTACTTACCCGTGAAGCATTTTGGATCTTCAATTTGGGAACTAGATTTCCAGATGGGTTAAACAAAAAGAATGAGATCATGTTTCATTACTAATAATCAAGGCATAATATATCTATTTTTATTGTTACTGTTTCTTGGTATTTTTTATATGTGTAAATAACTATTTTGTAGCGATATACATGTTTTTATATGTTTGAATTCATGCACTTTTGGAACAAGGACCTTTGTGTAATAATTATAGGGGATAATTCAGGAGACTCTTTGCGTGGAACAAGACAACAGGACACAGTTTTATAAGTGGTAAAGTTTATATTATCACACGGTGATTCAAGCAGGTGCAGAGAGAAACTCAAGTCCACAACACTTGGTGCAAATAATAAACGCAGCTTAGCAGTCAATAAGAAACTTCAGAGGTAGATGCAAACAAACAGAAAGTCTATGAAGCACAGTTATTCTTGAGTTAACTTGACACGAATAGATCCTTGACTTAGTCCAGACAGAGATAGATATGTTATTAGGCAGTTCAAATCATATCTTAGCTCAACCAGGGAGGCCTGGTTAATAGTCTCAGGTTTTGCAGAGCAGAAACAGCTTACATGTCCAGCAAATGCAGATGGAAGTAACACGAGCAGCAGATGAAGGAGGATTACTGAACACTGGTGTATGCAGCAGGAACTCAGAGCAGAGTGGCAGGATCTCCAACACAGGTTCACAGGAGCAGGTGCAGGTGCAAAGCCAGGGAGTAATCAGGAGCTGGATGCAAAGCAGAATAATCTAGCACAGACTGAAGGCTGGGGTGGAGTTTTATAGCAGGAAGACAAGTGCACATGAGACCAAAGACGCCATGTTGGAAAAGGGCAGTAATGCACAAAAGGTAAAAAATGTTCAGAGTCCTGACACTTTGATCATGTGATGGAAATCTGACATTTGATTGGTGTTGGGTCCTTTTTAATGTTTTCTCACTTAGTGGTGTGTAGCTTTGATAAAGATCGCGGCAGCGATCGAAACGCGTAGCTCATGTCCTCCTGTGCGTTGTCCGTTGGGCTGTTTGTATTTTAAAACGCATGAAATAAAGTCAAATGCACCCCGGTCCAGGTGTGTCAATTAGAGCCAGGGAGGTTGTCACTGGGTCCTAAAGTCAGAAGGCCAAGAAGAAGTCTGCAAAGCAAACCGCTGAGACCTTCTGCAGTCAGATGCAGAGCGACGGTCTGCAGCCTCTGACACACCTGCGCTGAGAACTGCTCATGCGAGAGACTGCTGAGTTTTGGAACCCAACCCACCTGATATTCATCAATATAAAAGTTGTGGTTAATTAACCTATACGCTAATAAGGGGAAAATGAAAACACAAGAACTACAGTATTTTGTTCACTAATTAACTGACCTCTCCAAATAATGCAATAAAAAGTAATAAAAAGGATGAAAATCATATGCAATATCACCAAGATGGATCGATATAGAAATAAGAAGACACTAAAAGTACTGCATTTTTCTTACTATAAGACGCACTTTTTTCCAAAAAATCTGGGGGTGCATCTTAAAGTCAGAATATACTTACAAGTAGTGTGGAAGCAGGAGTCAGGCGATTCTGCGGCGGTCCTGGTCCGATGCTGCAGTGCTATAATCACACTCCCTTCCTAGGCTGATGCGGCAGGTTTGGTGGTGCCCTGAGGTGCAGTGGGGCTAAGCCGGCAATTTGTGGAAGCCTGGAGGTCCCCGCACATCCATTGCTGTGATGCGGTGGCGGTGCTCAATCTGAACATGCGCCGCCTCTGGTGGAAATGATCCCGAAGGCCACCACATCATAGCAATGGATGTGTGGGGGCCTCTGGGCTTTCACAAAATGCCGGCGGAGCCCCCCGCACCACAGAGCACAAGCCTGGAATGGGATTTCCCGGAGGCCACCGCATCGCAGTGGAAATCCAGAAAATATGACCTGTTGGTGGCTCTTGAGGACCGGACTTGGGGAACACTGCCTTAAGCAGATCTAACTACAAACCAAACCATAACGCAAGGGAAAAAAAAAAAATCAACCGCTTCTACTGTGTTTGTGTCCGATTCCGTAAAAGGGTCAGGTGAAGCAAAGAAATGGGATCAATGATGCACAGGGACAATTCAAAGGAAAGGCAGACTAAGCAGTTCAGAGGACTACATCTGATGTTAGCATACTTATTGTAGGAGGACAGACACACACGCGTTGGTTGGCACCCTTGAAACTGGTCCAGAAAATAAAAGTACAGTATTTATCCCAGAAAATTATTGCAATTACACGTTTTGCTATACACGTTTATTTCCATTATGTGTATTGTAACAAGACAAAAAACGAGAAACAAAAAAAGCAAATTGGACATAATTTCACACAAACCACCCAAAATGGGCAGGTCAAAGTTGTTGGCACCCCCAACTTAAGAATTGGCTGCATACCCTTTGGAATTTGAAACTGCCATCAATCATATCAACAAGTTTCTTACACCTCTCTCATATTTGAAGGGTGCCTTCTCCCAACAGCTATTTTAAGATTTCACCACATGGGTTCAATGGGATTTAGATCCAAACTTATTGCTGGCCACTTCAGACCTCTCCAGCACTTTGCATCCATCTATTTCTAGGTGCTTCTTGAAGTATTTTTGGGGTCATTGTCCTGCTGGAAGACTCATCATCTAGGTCGCAAAACCAGCTTTCTGATACTGGGCACTACATTACAACCCAAAATTCTTTGTGCAAGGTATCATGAAATCTGAAGATTACCACAGTCAAGGCAGCCAGTGTGAGAGGCAGCAAAACAATACCAAAACATCTTTGAACCTTTACCATATTTGTAGGTACTGTGTTATTTCAATTGTAGTCATCATTCCGTTTTCAATAAACCTTAGAATGATGTGCTTTACCAAAAAACTATCTTGGCCTCATATGTCCACAAGACAATTTCCCAGAAGGATTTTGGCTCATTCACGTAAATTTTGTCAAACTGCAGTCTAGCTTTGTGTCAACTGTTGGGTCCTCCTGGGTCTCCTGCCATAGCATTTCATTTCATTCAAATGTCAAAAGATAGTTCGCACTGACATTGATGCACCCTAATCCTGCAGGACAGATTGAATTTCTTTGGAACTTGATTGGGACTGCTTATGCACCATCTTGTGTTGCAACTAGTGATGAGCGAATATACTCGTTACTCGAGATTTCTCAAGCACG
The DNA here is from genome assembly GCF_051348905.1 of Ranitomeya variabilis. Lineage (NCBI taxonomy): Eukaryota > Metazoa > Chordata > Amphibia > Anura > Dendrobatidae > Ranitomeya > Ranitomeya variabilis. Next base: position 110,849,664 of record NC_135238.1, on the reverse strand, counting down.
CTTGGGTGTCCTCCGAGTATTTTTTAGTGCTCAGAGATTTAGTTTTCATCGCCACAGCTGAATGATTTACATCTCTTAGCCAGCTTGATTACATGTGGGGATTCCCTAGCAACCAGACAACCCCCACATGTACTTATGCTGGCTAACAGATTTAAATCATTCAGCTGCGGCGATGAAAACTATGAAAACTCCATTGTCCATGTCCAGGGAGATTAGCTAAAGTGCCATGAGTTGTAAACTTTTTGATTATGTTGCGCAACGTGGACAAAGGGACATTCAAAATTTCTAGAGGTGGACCTATAACCTTGAGATTATTGATATTGTTTAACAAATTTGGTTATCAAGTGCTCAGACAGTTCTCTTTTCCTCTTTCTGTTCTCCATACTTAGTGTGGCACACACAGACACAAAATACAAATATTTAGTCAACTTGTCCCCTTTTTATCTGGTTTAAGATGTGATTTTCATATTTCTTACACCTATTACTTGCCACAGGTGAGTTTGAATGAACATCACATGCTTGAAACAAAGTGGTTTCCCAAAAATTGGCAATGGTGCCATCAATTTTGTGCAGCCTATTTTTTGAGTTTTGTGTGAGGTTGAGGTTATGTCCAATTTACCAATTTGCGTCCAAGGTCATGGGTCTTCCAGCAGGAGAATGATCCTAAACATACTTCAAGAAGCACCCAGAAATGGATGAAAACAAACTGCTGGAAAGTTCTAAAGTGGACAGCAATTAGTTTTTATCTAAATCCCATTGAACACCCATGGAGAGATCTTAAAATTGCTGTTAGAAGCCACCTTTCAAATCAAATATGAGAGACCTGGAGCAGTTTGCAAAAGAAGAATTGTCCAAAATTACAGTTGAAAGGTGTAAGAAGCTTGTTGACTGTTATAGGCTATAGAAAGCAATCGATTGCAGTTATTTATTCCAAAGGGTATGCAACCAAATACTAACCTCTTTTCGACCTTAGGTACTTAATGACCCTGGATGTATGGCAACATCGAGGCGATTTTGCAAGCACAAAGGCTGTACGTGCAATAGTCACTGGGTGTCAGCCGATTCTGATAGCCGACACCCGGCTCTCAGTGCCAGGCCAGGAACAGTACCCGAACGGCAATTTAAACCCCCTAAATGCAGCAATTCCAGTATTTAGCAGTTATGCAGTTAACTAGCCCTCTGTATCTGTACTGTTACATATTTAGGCTGTTAACTGGTTCATGCAGCTTTACATGAACACCCGATCCTTACACTATGGCTGGTCCGAACAACGAAAGCAATTGTTACCATCCACCTCTCGTGTCTTCCCTATTTCTTTATAGATTGTACGCTTGCGACCAGGGCCCTCACTCCTCTTGGCATCTGTTTTAAACTGTGATTACTGTTATGCTGTAATGTCTATTGTCTATACAAATCCCCTCTATAATTGTTAAAGGCTGCGGAATATGTTGGCGCTATATAAATAAATTTATTATTATTTAGCGAGCAGCCAGATGGAAAAAAAGCCTCTCTGCCCTTGACCCTGTGAAGTCATTGCAGGATGCCCTTCATTGCCATGGTGACTCGATGTCGTCATGCAGACATCCGGGTCACCAGGAACTAGGAATTTACTTAGATCATGCAAAGTGCATGATCTAACTAACTTGCGTCTGCAGGGCTGACAGGTTATAAGGTACAGCAATGCTCCTGAATTGCTATACCTTATAACTGTGATCAGACTGCAGTACGTAAAAGTCCCATAATGGGAGGAAGTAAAAAAAGTATTGAAAAAAAATGTTGTAAAAATATAAAAAACAAAAAATACATATTGTACCCATAAATAAATATTATGAAGCGGAAAAAAAAAAACAAAAAACAATAAAAGTGCGCATTTGGTATTGTCGAGTCCAGAACGACCCCATCTATAAAATTGTGGTACCAGATAAGTCCTCTATTGAACACAACAAACAAGCCACCATACAACTTCATCAGCCAAAAAATAAAAAAGGTATAACTCAGAAAAAAAACAATGCAAACATAAAAACTATTTTTATAGAAAAAATTATTTCGACTAACCTCTGCCCTAATCCGTAACTCCCACTCCCGACTCCAAGACTTCTCCAGTGCTGTGCCAATCCTCTGGAATGCTCTACCCCAAGATATTAGGACTTGAGATGAGCGGTGTTCGAGTCGAACTGTTTGCCAATTTCAAATTCTAGCTCTTTTGGGCGGTGTTCGAGTCGTTCGTCGAACTCGAACAATTTGCTTAAAATTCGGCTGTTCAAATTTCTGTTCGATAACTGTTCATTCACCAAAAGCCTAATTGATTTGCACATTAAAACTGTTTATCATTGTTAATAGACTGTTTCAGTGTAAAGTGGGTGGGCCGATATCCATTTTTTTTTTCCCGCATTTACAGTGGGGGGATGCAGTTTATCAGCCGTGCACACACACACAGCAATGTGCATGTGATGCACACAAGCATGGGCATGTGTCATTGGCTGTGTATGTCACATGTCCTTGCCCTATAAGAATCAGCCATTTTCCCCGTTGCCACCATTTCCTCACTGCTGCGGCTTAGTGTTAGACGGCACCGATGCTGCTGTGGGAGCTATACAGACTAAGAGTCTTTCTTGGGAGCGAATTTTCTGAGAGATTTAACGAGTTGGGACTAGTTGTAATATCAGCCTTTTTCAGGGTAGGTTACAGCAGTTCCTAGCACTTTTTGCCAGGCAGGTCTGTGCCAGTGCTGTGCAAGTGTTTGTCACAGCATTTGGTGTAATCTAGCTCAGCCAATCCTTTTGGGCTAGTAGCATTGTCTAGTAGTCATCTGAGTAGCCCGCCTGTGAAGCTAGCTACACCGCCTGTGTATCTAAATTTTTACTGCATCTAACCCAGGAAATCGTTTTGGGCTTAGTATCAGTGTCTCACGTCAGCAGAGTAGCCCGCCTGTGAAGCTAGCTACACCGCCTGTGTATCTAAATTTTTACTGCATCTAACCCAGTAAATCTTTTTGGGCTTAGTAGCAGTGTCTACACGTCAGCGAAGTAGCCTGTCTGTGAAGCTAGCTACACCACCTGTGTATCTAAATTGTTACTGCATCTAACCCAGTAAATCCTTTTGGGCCTAGTACCACAGTTTGGCCAATGAGTTCTGCTCGGTTTTCATCCATCGGTTTTTGTGCCAACAACTACAGATACAGAGTTGCCAATTAGTTAAGCACCAAAATGAGTGGCAAAAGGCCTGCTGCTGGTGGAAAGGGGAATAGGGGTATTGGAAAGGGAAAAAAAGGTTGTGTCCATGGGGTAGGTGGTTAACAGTAACATCTGCAGAAGAAAGACCATCTTCCAACCAAAGTAAGATGTCTACTTCTTTTCGTGGAAATCTGATATGATCCCTTTCTTATGACCATCGCTATGAGCATCACTAAAAATTCCAGATGAGGCACAAAAACAGCAGGTGCTTGAACGGATATTAAGTGCTCGTTCAAGTGGGCTCTCCTCCATGTCAACTTCAACATCACAACTACTCCAGTCCTCAGAGGTGTCATCAAAATCGCACTTGCTTCCTCACAGCTACCAAGTCTCCAGCTGCCTGTCTGAGCCACAGATGGTTGAGTCTGCAGAGCTGTTTACTCATACTATAGCCTGGGAATCAGAGGTCTGCTCCAGAGCTTCTGTGAATCCAGACGAGGAAATGATCTGCACTGATGCCCAGAATCTTTGTGAGTCGGATCCAGGCCCAGATGAAGAAGGTTCTGAGCATAATGTAGACCCTCGTTCCCAAACTGTAACTCCTGTTGGTGGAGACAATGAGGAAGTTGATGATGAGACTGAGATACCTGATTGTAACGAAAACTTGACTTTTCGGTCAGGGCAGGAAGAGGTTGGTTCTGAGGACGACAGGTGTGAGAACACAGGATGATGATGACGAGGTTGGAGACCCCACTTACTGGCAACCCACAGTCCGCCAGTCCATGTGGTCAGCAAAGGAGGTGGAGGAGAATGCTAGTGACGAGTCTGATGACGAGGTTAGGTTGCGCCTTCCTGGACAGAGACGGAGTACTGGAAGCACGTCAACAACTGCATCCTCAACCCCAACTGTGCCTCTGAGCAGAAGTCGTGGTGGCTCTTCAGGTCACATGGGCTCTAAGCCTTGCATAGCCTGGGCATTTTTTGAGATCGCAAAGGATGACCCAACTCATGTTGTCTGTAAGATTTGTCACCAAAATCTCAGTAGAGGCCAAAAAATGACTAGTTTGAGTACTTCAAGCATGAACGGTCACATGGATATGAGGCACAAGTTGCAGTGGGAAGCTCACTGTGCTACAATGCGGCCTAGTGGGCCTGGTCAACCACCGTCTGCCCCATCAAGTGAATCCGCGTCCTCTTCATCCTGTGACTATGGGGACAGCAGTCGCACATGGTATTGGACGCAGACCTTCCACCTCTTTACCCGCAACAGCCAGTGTGATTGGCAGGTCGTCAGGACATTTGCAAGTGGAAACACCTGCTGGTGTTGAGCGCTCTCCGACATCGACACCACATTTTGATCAAGGCAACATAACATCTCCGCCTGCACCTTCTTCACAGACCAGCAGTTTGCCGGGGACACCCGACTCAACCCCGTCTAAGCACGGCAAACAGCCCTCAGTCCCTCAGATGTGGACAAGTAAAATACCATTTCCTCCTAGCCATGACAAAGCTAAGAGGTTGAATTTCACCATCTGCAAGGCTACAGAAATGCTGCCTTTCTGCCTGGTGGACAGAGGAATTTCGAGACCTTATGTTCGTCGCAGTGCCCCAGTACCAGATGCCCAGTCGCCACTACTTCTCAAAGAAAGCTGTGCCTGCACTACACCAGCATGTCGCACACAACATCACCAATTCCTTGAGAAACTCTGTGTATGACAGGGTCCATTTCACCACAGACACTTGGACGAGTAGACATGGACAGGGGTGTTACATGTCGGTGACTGGGCACTGGGTAACTATGGTGACATCAGGAGAAGGGGCTGCTGTCCAAGTCTAGCCGTCCCCACGAGTTGCTCATCGATCCTCTGTATCTAGAATTTCCTCCACTGCTTCTGCCTCCTCAACCGCCTCTCAGTCTTCCACCTGCACCCAAAGCCTGTCTGGTAATGCCACCCGCGTTCTAACTGCGCAGAAGGAATCCTGCACACCTCCTTACTATGCTGTCACCAGGGTTCAACGGCATCAGGTGGTGTTTAGCTTGAAATGTCTGGGAAATGTGAGTCACACAGCTGAGGAGTTGTGGTCAGCTCTGGAGACCGAGTTGCATCAATGGTTGTCTCCACTCAACCTGCAGCCTGGGAAGGCCATGTGCGACAATGCTGCAAACCTGGGTGTGGCCCTTTGCCAGGGCAATGTCACACACGTGCCTTGTATGTCTCACGTTTTGAACCTGGTTGCCCAGCAATTTTTATCCAACTATCCCAGACTAGATGGGCTTCTGCAGAGGGCACGGTCGCTGTGTGCTCACTTCAGCCATTCGCATCCCGCAGTTCAACGACTTACATCTCTACAGAAGTCGTTGGGCCTGCCAGTTCACCAGCTGAAATGCGATGTGCCCACACAGTGGAATTCAACTCTGCACATGTTGCAGTGACTATGGCAGCACCGACGAGCCCTGGTGAAATACGTTATGACGTATAGCCTGGGCCAACGAGATCCAGAGGTGGGGCAAATCACGCTGCAGGAGTGGTCTCAGATCAGGGACCTATGCACCCTTCTGCACAATTTTGAAAAAGCGACCAAGATGTTTAGTGCTGACGATGCCATTATCAGCATGACTATTCCGGTGATTTACATGCTGGAGCACACCTTCAACAGTATTCGGAGTCAGGTGGTGGAACAAGAGGAGGAGGAACAGGAGGAGGAAGGGATAATATCTCCAAGGTCCAGACGGTCGGCAGCACCAAGGCGGCTGGCATTGGAGGCTGGGGGAGAGGGATTACCGAGGGCGCATGGTAGCAGCCAAACTGTTGGGGAAGGTGCAGGAGGCGAGGAAGAAGTGGAGGACGAACTGGCGATGGGCATGGAAGACTCATCAGATGAGGGAGACCTTGATCAAATTTCTGTTGTGCGAGGTTGGGGGGAGAGGGCAGAGGAAAGAAGTATGATTCTCACCTCGCCGCCACCAAGACAACAAGGACTTGGTCCTCCTGGATGCGCAAGACACATGAGTGCCTTCTTGCTGCACTAGCTGCAACATGACCCTCGGATTGTCAATCCGAAGTAATGCCGACTACTGGGTTGCCACACTCTTCGATCCCCGGTTACAAAAGAAAATTTGCCGAAATAATTCCTGCCATAGAAAGGGATTCACGCATGCAGGAGTATCAGCAGAGACTGTTACAGAATCTTACATCTGCTTTTCCACAAAACACCAGTGGTGCACTGAGTGAATCTCTGAGTTCTAACTTGCCAACCGTGGGACTATCGAGTCATCACTCAAACCGTAACAGTAACATCGTATCTGGTGGTAAAAGCAATTTTTTCCAATCGTTTCAAGATTTTTTTTAGACCATCCTTTACAAGGCCACAGGAGACATGAAGTCTGACGCATAGCCAACGCCTAGAGAGGATGGTACAGGAGTATCTCCAAGTTAACATCGATGCCATGACTGTGGAACTAGACCCTTGCCCATTTTGGACTTCCAGTCTTAAAAAATGGCCTGAGCTCTCCACTCACGCCTTGGAGATCTTGTCGTGCCCAGCAGCCAACGTTCTCTCTGAACGTGTGTTCAGCGTTGCTGGTGGTGTGCTGACAGGTAAGCGCACGTGACTGTCCAGTGACAATGTAGACAGACTAAAATTCATCAAGATGAACAAATCCTGGATCCGCATGAACTTTTCTACCACTGTGTCATCCTGGGGAGACTAAGGCTACGTTCACATTTGCGTTGTTCGGTGTTCCGTCGGCGAGGCAACGCACAACGCATGCAAAAACGCATTGTTTTGTGATGCATGCATCCATTTTTGGCTTGATTTTGGACACATAAAAAATGCAACATGCAGCGTCCTGTGCGCCCTGACGCTTGCGCCAAAAATGACGCATGCATCACAAAACGCAAGACAACGCATGTCCATGCACCCCCATGTTAAATATAGGGGCGCATGACGCATGCGTCGCCGAACCTGCGCCCGACGCAACGCAAATGTGAACGTAGCCTAAAAGCTTGATGATTTTTGGAAATCACCTCACCAACCGTTTTAAAAAACTCTGGCGAAATTGATGCCACTTAAGTGGTGTCTGTGGCCAAATTTTTTGAAAAAAATGGAGACTCTTTTTGGAGTCCCCTTGCTGTGTTTTACATGACGTTGCCATCGTCAATTCCAGGTGGGTGGGGTCGTCTGCAGAGTTGTTTACTCATACTATGGCCTGGGATTCAGAGGTCTGCTCCAAAGCTTCAGTGTCTGATAGTCAGCAGAGTAGCCCACCCATGAAGCAAGCTACACCACCTGTTTATCTAATGACTAATTTTTAACTGCATCTAGCCCAGGAAATCCTTTTGGGCCTAGTAGCATTTTGTGCTACTCAGCAGAGCACACCACCAATGAAGCACGTTACACCACCTGTTTATCTAATGACTAATTTTTAACTGCATCTAACCCAGGAAATCCTTTTGGGCCCAGCAGCATTTTGTGCTACTCAGCAGAGTACCTCACCCATGAAGCAAGCTACACCGCCTGTTTACCTAAGTACTATTTTTTAACGGCATCTAGCCCAGGAAATCCTTTGGGCCTAGTAGAATTTTGTGCTACTCAGCAGAGTACCCCACCTATGAAGCAAGCTACACCGCCTGTTTATCTATTTACTAATTTTTAACTGCATCTAACCCAGGAAATCCTTTTGGGCCTTGTTGGATGTGATTTCCCGTCCTGTATCCTGACATGAATATTTCCTATATAAATAATAACTCAAGTTTGGGAAAATGATAAAGATATTTAATGACACGTAAAATAAGATAGTAGTAAGGCTACTTTCACACATCAAGTTTTCAGTGTCAGGCTAAATCCGGCAAATGTTGGAAAAACTGGATCTGGCGCAGATTTTGAAAAACTGATGCGACGGATCAGTTTTTTTGACGGATCCGGCTAGCCTATCTAGAGCATTGGATAAAAAAAAAATTGGAGCATGCTCAGTTTAACCCCTTCCCGACCTTTGACGCAGCGTATGCGTCATGAAAACCTGTGCCAATCCGACCTGTGACGCAGCATATGCGTCATGGCCGGATCGCGCTCCTGCAGGCCGGGTGAAAGGGTTAACTGTAATTTCACCCGGCCTGCAGGGACAGGGGGAGTGGTACTTTAGCCCAGGGGGGGTGGCTTCGCCCCCCCCCCCCGTGGCTACGATCGCTCTGATTGGCTGTTGAAAGTGACGTTTCACTTTCACTTTCAATCGGAGCGATAGTAATATTTCACCAATGAAAATTGGTGAAATATTACAATCCAGCCATGGCCGATGCTGCAATAGCATCAGCCATGGCTGGAGATCGTGATCAGCCCCCCCACCGCCACCGATCTCCTCCCCTCCGGTCTTCCGTCCTGTCATATAGCGCCCCCCGCTCCCCTCCGTTCTCCTGTGCGCTCCCCACGCTGTCCGCTCCCCCCCCCCCCGCTTTCCGATCACCCCCCCTTCATACTTACCGACCTGTGTCCCTCCCGGTGTCGGTCCGTCTGTTCGATGGGCGCCGCCATCTTCCAAAATGGCGGGTGCATGCGCAGTGTGCCCGCCGAATCTGCCGGCCGGCAGATTCGTTACAGATACATTTTGATCGCTGTAATAGGTTCTATCACAGCGATCAAAATAAAAAAAAATAAATAACCCATAGGTAGGGACAATAATAAAATAAAGAATTTTTTTTTTTTTCTTTGCCCCACTAGGGTTAGGGTTAGGGTTAGGGTTTGGTTAGGGTTAGTTCACACTGCGTCTAAGCAGTCCGTTTGACGGACTACGTTACACCGCGGCATAAACGCGGTATAGTGTAGTCCGTTACAGCCGCCATTGACAACAATGTCGGACGCATCACAAGCGCACGCCCAAACTGGCTGTGCGCTAGGGATGTGCCGTTATTGAGTGACGGACCCGGAGAGGCGGACTGCAGCGTTTCCGGGTCCGTCACTGCTAGGGCAGATAGAGCTAGCAGATGCTCTATCTGCGCTAGCGCGATGCAAACGTCGCCACTTGCGCTAGCAGCAGCCCGTTAACGTATGTGCTGAACGGGCTGCTGCTAGCGCAGTGTGAACCTGGCCTTAGGGTTAGGGTTTCGGCTAGAATTAGGGTTAGAACTAGGGTTAGGGTTAGAATTAGGCTATGTGCACACGGTGCGGATTTGGCTGCGGATCTGCAGCGGATTTAGCTGCGGATCCGCAGCGGATTTGGCTGCAGATCCGCAGCAGATTTGGCTGCGGATCTGCAGTGGATTTGGCTGCGGATCCACAGCGGATTGGCCGCTGCAAATTCGTAGCAGAGTTCCATCAGGTTTACAGTACCATGTAAACCTATGGAAAACCAAATTCGCTGTACCCATGGTGCGGAAAATACCGCACGAAAACGCTGTGTTGTATTTTCCGCAGCATGTCAATTCTTTGTGCGGATTCCGCAGTGTTTTACACCTGTTCCTCAATAGGAATCCACAGATGAAACCCGCACAAAAAACACTGGAAATCCGCTGGAAATCCGCAGGTAAAATGCAGTGCCTTTTACCTGCGTATTTTTCAAAAATGGTGCTGAAAAATCTCACACAAATCCGCAACGTGGGCACATAGCCTTATGGTTAGGGTTGGAATTAGGGCTAGGGTTGGAAAAAGGGTTAAGATTAGGCTTGTGGTTAGGGTTACGGATAGGGTTAGGGGTGTGTTGGGGTTACAGTTGTGGTTAGGGTTGGGATTAGGGTTAGGGTTGGGATTAGGGCTAGGGTTGGGATTAGGGTTACAGGTGTGTTGGGGTTAGGGTTGTGGTTAGGGGTATGTTAGGGTTAGGGTTGTGATTAGGGTTATGGCTACAGTTGGGATTAGGGTTAGGGGTGTGTTGGGGTTAGTGTTGAAGTTAGAATTGAGGGGATTCCACTGTTTAGGCACATCAGGGGTCTCCAAACGCAACATGGCGCCACCATTGATTCCAGCCAATCTGGCGTTCAAAAAGTCAAATGATGCTCCCTCCCTTCCAAGCCCCGACGTGCGCCCAAACAGTGGTTTACCCCCACATATGGGGTACCAGCGTACTCAGGACAAACTGGGCAACAACTGTTGGGGTCTAATTTCTCCTTTTACCCTTGCAAAAATAAAAAATTACTTGCTAAAACATAATTTTTGAGGAAGGAACAATTATTTTTTATTTTCACGGCTCTGCGTTATAAACTTCTGTGAAGCACTTGGGGGTTCAAAGTGCTCACCACACATCTAGATAAGTTCCTTGGGGGGTCTAGTTTCCAAAATGGGGTCACTTGTGGGGTGTTTCTACTGTTTAGGCACATCAGGGGCTCTGCAAATGCAACGTGATGCCCGCAGACCATTCCATCAAAGTCTGCATTTCAAATGTCACTACTTCCCTTCCGAGCCCTGACGTGCGCCCAAACAGTGGTTTACCCCCACATATGGGATATCAGCGTACTCACAACAAACTGGGCAGCAAATATTGGGGTCCAATTTCTCCTGTTACCCTTGTGAAAATAAAAAATTGCTTGCTAAACATCTTTTTTGAGGAAAGAAAAATGATTTTTTATTTTCACGGCTCTGTGTTGTAAACTTCTGTGAAGCACTTGGGGGTTGAACGTGCTCACCACACATCTAGATTAGTTCCTTGGGGGGTCTAGTCTCCAAAATGGGGTCACTTGTGGGGGGTTTCTACTGAATAGGCACATCAGGGGCTCTGCAAACGCAACCTGACGCCCGCAGAGCATTCCATCAAAGTCTGCATTTCAAAACGTCACTACTTCCCTCCCGAACCCCGACGTGTGCCCAAACAGTGGTTTACCCCCACATATGGGGTATCAGCGTACTCAGGAGAAACTGGACAACAACTTTTGGGGTCCAATTTCTCCTGTTACCCTTGGGAAAATAAAAAATTGTGGGCTAAAAAATCATTTTTGAGAAAAGAAAAATTATTTTTTATTTTCATGGCTCTGCGTTATAAACTTCTGTGAAGCACTTGGGGGTTCAAAGTGCTCACCACACATCTAGATTAGTTCCTTGGGAGGTCTAGTTTGCAAAATGGGGTCACTTGTGGGGAAGCTCCAATGTTTAGGCACACAGGGGCTCTCCAAACGCGACATGGTGTCCGCTAATGATTGGAGCTAATTTTCCATTCAAAAAGCCAAATGACGTGCCTTACCTTCCAAGCCCTGCCGTGCGCTCAAACAGTGGTTTACCCCCACATATGGGGTATCATCGTACTCAGGACAAACTGGACAACAACATTTGGGGTCCAATTTCTCCTATTACCCTTGGAAAAATAAAAAATTCCGGGCTAAAAATCATTTTTGAGGAAAGAAAAATTATTTTTTATTTTCATGGCTCTGCGTTATAAACTTCTGTGAAGCACCTGGGGGTTTTAAGTGCTCACTATTCATCTAGATAAGTTCCTTGGGGGGTCTAGTTTCCAAAATGGGGTCACTTGTAGGGGAACTCCAATGTTTAGGCACACAGGAGCTCTCCAAACGCGACATGGTGTCCGTTAACGATTGGAGCTAATTTTCCATTCAAAAAGTCAAATGGCGCGCCTCCCCTTCCGAGCCTTGCCGTGCACCCAAACAGTGGTTTACCCCCACATATGAGGTATCGGCGTACTCAGGAGAAATTGCCCAACACATTTTAGGATCCATTTTATCCTGTTGCCCATGTGAAAATGAAAAAATTGAGGCTAAAAAAAATTTTGTGTGAAAAAAAAGTACTTTTTCATTTTTACGGATCAATTTGTGAAGCACCTGAGGGTTTAAAGTGCTCACTATGCTTCTAGATAAGTTCCTTGGGGGGTCTAGTTTCCAAAATGGGGTCACTTGTGGAAGAGCTCCAATGTTTAGGCACACAGGGGCTCTCCAAACGTGACATGGTGTCCGCTAGCGATAGAGATAATTTTTCATTCAAAAAGTCAAATGGCGCTCCTTCCCTTCCGAGCCTTACCATGTGCCCAAACAGTGGTTTACCCCCACATGTGAGGTATTGGTGTACTCAGGAGAAATTGTCCAACAAATTTTAGGATCCATTTTATCCTGTTGCCCATGTGAAAATGAAAAAATTGAGGCTAAAATAATTTTTTTGTGAAAAAAAAGTACTTTTTCATTTTTACGGATCAATTTGTGAAGCACCTGAGGGTTTAAAGTGCTCACTATGCTTCTAGATAAGTTCCTTGGGGGGTCTAGTTTCCAAAATGGGGTCACTTGTGGGGGAGCTCCAATGTTTAGGCACACGGGGGCTCTCCAAACGCGACATGGTGTCCGCTAAAGATTGGAGCCAACTTTTCATTCAAAAAGTCAAATGGTGCTCCTTCCCTTCCGAGCCCTGCCGTGTGCCCAAACAGTGGTTTACCCCCACATATGAGGTATCAGCGTACTCAAGACAAATTGGACAACATCGTTCGTGGTCCAGTTTCTCCTTTTACCCTTGGTAAAATAAAAAAATTGTTGCTAAAAGATCATTTTTGTGACTAAAAAGTTAAATGTTCATTTTTTACTTCCACGTTGCTTCTGCTGCTGTGAAACACCTGAAGGGTTAATAAACTTCTTGAATGTGGTTTTGAGCACCTTGAGGGGTGCAGTTTTTAGAATGGTGTCACTTTGGGGTATTTTCAGCCATATAGAACCCTCAAAATGACTTCAAATGTGAGGTGGTCCCTAAAAAAAATGGTTTTGTAAATTTTGTTGTAAAAATGAGAAATCACTGGTCAAATTTTAACCCTTATAACTTCCTAGCAAAAAAAATTTTGTTTCCAAAATTGTGCTGATGTAAAGTAGACATGTGGGAAATGTTATTTATTAACTATTTTGTGTCACATAACTCTCTGGTTTAACAGAAAAAAAATTCAAAATGTGAACATTGCAAAATTTTCAAAGTTTTCGCCAAATTTCCGTTTTTTTCACAAATAAACGCAGAAATTATCGACCTAAATTTACCACTAACATGAAGCCCAATATGTCACAAAAAAACAATCTCAGAACCGCTAAGATCCGTTGAAGCGTTCCGGAGTTATTACCTCATAAAGGGACACTGGTCAGAATTGCAAAAAACGGCCAGGTCATTAAGGCCAAAATAGGCTGGGTCATGAAGGGGTTAAAAAACCGGATGAGGCCGCCGGATCCACCTTTTTCCGGATCCGGCACCTTCCGACACTAATACAAGTCTATGGGAAAAAACCTGATCCGGCTGCAACATTCACCTGATCCGGTTTTTTGAAAATTAGCCGGATTTAGCCTGACACTGAAAACCTGATGTGTGAAAGTAGCCTAAAACAATTCAAAGAATAATGTAACAATAAAACCTTTTATTCAATGTCCTATAATTATAGAAAATACCAATACAAATATCTACAAGTATACTTAGCAATGATTCTTCATGGCAATAATGAGAGAGAGAGAGAGAGAGAGAGAGAGATGGCCTTGATTCTTCCTCCATTTATACCAATATTTCACATCCACACCCACATACAAGCCATGACTCCACCCTTGCTTCTGGTATCTTCTGTGGCAAATGTCCAATCATTTTCCGGCAATGTGAACATTGTCATTGGCTGCAGTAATCCTCACCTTCCTGCAGATGGCATCCTCGTACTTGGGAAGAAAGTTCTTGTGTGGGACGGTTCAACTCCATATGGGATGGCTCCAAGATGTCCATTTATAGAACAATGGTTTGTCACCCAAACCCCACAGGCGTTGTGTATCAATATACATATCCATAGGCCAAAGACAGGATGTCTATCTCATGAGCAGTGGTTTATAATGGAAACCCACAGGAGTTGTGTACATATGTAGATAATGATAGATCTCAAACAGGGTAGAGGCTATTTATTCAAGATTTCCACAGTGTACACCTGTATCCTCCATTAAGGTACCTTCACACGAAGCGACGCTGCAGCGATAGCGACAACGATGCCGATCGCTGCAGCGTCGCTGTTTGGTCGCTGGAGAGCTGTCACACAGACCGCTCTCCAGCGACCAACGATGCCGAGGTCGCCGGGTAACCAGGGTAAACATCGGGTTGCTAAGCGCAGGGCCGCGCTTAGTAACCCGATGTTTACCCTGGTTACCAGCGTAAAAGTAAAAATAACAAACAGTACATGCTCACCTGCGCGTCCCCCGGCGTCCGCTTCCTGTACTGTGTGAGCGCTGGCCCTAACAGCAGAGCGGTGACGTCACCGCTGTGCTTTTACTTTCACTTTAGGGCCGGTGCTCAGTCAGAGCAGGAAGCGGACGGCAGGGGACGCGCAGGTGAGTATGTACTGTTTGGTTTTTTTACTTTTACGCTGGTAACCAGGGTAAACATCGGGTTACTAAGCGCGGCCCTGCGCTTAGTAACCCGATATTTACCCTGGTTACCAGCGTAAAACATCGCTGGTATCGTTGCTTTTGGTGTCAAACCTGACGATACACGCCGGTCTGACGACCAAATAAAGTTCTGAACTTTATTCAACGACCAGCGATATCACAGCAGGATCCAGATCGCTGCTGCGTGTCAAACACAACGATATCGCTATCCAGGACGCTGCAACGTCACGGATCGCTATCGCTATCGTTGTAAAGTCGTTTCGTGTGAAGGTACCTTTAGGCTTTAGGGCCAATATTCATTTCGTATGTAGATGCACCTTTGCCTTATCACTAAAACAAAGGACATCACACAAAAGAACACAAGCCTGACAACCTAATAGGTTTACAGTCTTGCATCTGGTTTATCTCATCAACAGAGTCCTGGACATATTCAGCACTCATAAATTCAATATTATTTCTATGATACGTGCATTGTCCATGTGGTCTTCCAACTAGCAGCATTTTGTGTTACTGAGCAGAGTACCCCACCCATTAAGCAAGCTACACCGCCTGTTTATGTAATGACTAATTTTTAACTGCATCTAGCCCAGGCAATACTTTGGGCCTAGTAGCAATTTCTGCTACTCAGCAGAATACCCCACCCATGAAGCAAGCTACCCCGCCTTCTTCCTTTCTCAATCTAACCCCTCGGCTCGGGGGTTGGACACCTCCCTCCAGCTCTCTCCTTCTCACAGGTGGACTACCGTGTGTATTCACACTGTGGCAAATCTTTTGGGCCCAGGCGTAAGAAGTCGTCGAGGTAATGGATAATATGTGCCCCCTTAGAAACGTCCATGACGACCCATTCGAGGAAGCAACTAAACGCCTCAAATAGTGAGCAGGATATGGAGCACCCCATGGGCAAACAGCGATCTATGTAGTATGCTCCTTCACAGAAGCAGCCCAATGGGAGGACACTACTCGGAGGCACAGGTAGTAACCGGAACGCCCCTCAATGTCTGTTTTGGCCATTAGGGTGCCCCTTCCCAACTTCTTGACCCAAAATATGGAAAAATTATAGTTCTCAAAATATGGTGATGCAAACATTAATTTTGGGGAAAAAAAAGTCTTTTAGTGTGTGACAGCAGCCAAAGATTAAAAAAAGAAACAAAAAAAACTATAAATCTGGTATCGCTCTAATTGCACTTACCCGAAGAATAAAGTAATCTAATCACTTATACCACATGAGGAACGGAGGAAAAAATAAAACTAATTCTTCACCTGCTGGTGATTTGTTCATTCTGCCTCCCAAAGATCACAGTAAGGCTCCACTCACATTTATCTTGCGCCCTACACCGAGTTCTTACACCAGGGTCTCTGTGTAAATCTCTGAAAAACATGATTCAGCTGGAATCCATAGCGGAAGATTCTCTATAATGAGGCAAATTGAGGCACTGTGGTTGCCGTCTGACATGTAATCCAGCAGTATCCGTCTTTTTTATTAGGAGTGCATAAATGTGCCATCAGCCACAATTTTGTGCACCTGTGAAAAAAAATTACACAGCTGAACAGAGGCAAGACAAAGTCCAGAGTAACTCTGCTGCCTCATTATAGTGAATGTATCCCTCAACGGGTTTTACCTGAATTACATCACTAGGAGATTTAATAGGGAAACCCCGATGTAAGTGCTCAGCGGAGAGTGCCATATAAATGTGATCCAAAATGTTATGTAAAATGTTCCCCAAAAAAGCTTCAATTTAATGCACAAAAAAGCAAGTCCACACTCAGTTCCATCATCTGTTAACTGAAATATAAGGGGCTTTCACTATACTGGTAGCACAAAGTCGAAACAGCCCTCGCCCCCCCCCCCCCCCAAAAAAAAAAAAAAGAAATTCAGTAAATTCTGTGCTCCCAAAGCTAAATGCTCGCCACTGAGCCTCACAGTGTGCCTAAATCACAATTAGGCCGGCCTCACACTAGCGAGTTTTACGGACGTATGAGCGCATAAACTACGTACGTAAAATACGCATTACACACGGCCCAATGAATCTCTATGGCCCAGCTTCTATCTGCCGTATATTACGCATCCGTAATATACGGTCTTGTACGGCCGCAGAAAATCGCAGCATGCTGCGTTTGTCACCGTATTGCGCAAAAAAATCGCCAATGAAAGTCTATGGGGCCGAGAAAAATACGGATTCCACACGGACCAGCAGTGTGACTTGCGAGAAATGCGCAGCGGTGTTAGTGAAAAGCCGGTAATTCAATTGCTGGCTTTTCATTTCTCCTTCCCAAACCCGACATGATATGAGACATGGTTATCCTCATGAACTGGAGCCTTGGAAAAGTTCCCACCCTCGAGTTCATATGAGGACATCCAGCAGAGGGCGCCTCACCGCAACTCAAGGTAACTACAGATCACCCAGCTTTCCATTCAGTACCCGGGGTTTTACAGGCACGAGCGAGTGCATTAGCACAGCTCCTGGCTGTAAAATGATTTAACCTCTTCAGATGAATTTACATCGTGGGACATAACGACGGAAGGTATGGAATATTGTTTGTTTTTTTAACTGTTACAGAACGAGGGTCTTCAGGTGGATTAAGAGTCTAATAAAATATTACAACAACATGTGTCTTTATTTCAATAAAATACTTTGTAATCATGTGTGTGTGTTTTTTTAACCATTTCGTACTATTGGACTAATAATGGATAGATGTCATAATTGACGCCTCTCCATTATTAATCTGGCTTAATGTCACCTTACAATAGCAAGGTGACATTAACCCTTCATTTCCCCATATCCCACCACTACACAGGAATGGGAAGAGAGTGGCCAAGTGCCAGAATTGGCGCATCTTACAGATGTGCCTTTTCTGGGGTGGCTGGGGGCAGATGTTTTTAGCCAAGGTGCGTCCAATAACCATGGACCCTCTCTAGGCTATTAACCCCTTAATCCCATATGACGTACTATCCCGTCAAGGTGACCTGGGACTTAATTCCCAGTGACGGGATAGTACGTCATAGCCGATCAGCCGCGCTCACAGGGGGGAGCGCGGCCGATCGCGGCCGGGTGTCAGCTGCCTATCGCAGCTGACATCCGGCACTATGTGCCAGGAGCGGTCACGGACCGCCCCCGGCACATTAACCCCCGGCACACCGCGATCAAACATGATCGCGGTGTACCGGAGGTACAGGGAAGCATCGCGCAGGGAGGGGGCTCCCTGCGGGCTTCCCTGAGACGATCGGTACAAGGGAATGTACTCACCTTGTACCGAGCGTCTCCTCCCTGCAGGCCCCGGATCCAAAATGGCCGCGGGGCTGCATCCGGGTCCTGCAGGGAGTACTTCCGGGTCCGGAGCAGGCTGCAGATGAAAGCTGCAGCCTGCAGCGATGTGAGTGAGAGCGCCGATCTGATAGAGTGCTGTGCACACTATCAGATCGGCGATCTGTGATGTCCCCCCCTGGGACAAAGTAAAAAAGTTTTTAAAAAAATTTCCACATGTGTAAAAAAAAAAAAAAAAAATTCCTAAATAAAGAAGAAAAAAAAAAATATTATTCCCATAAATACATTTCTTTATCTAAAAAAACCCCAAAAACAATAAAAGTACACATATTTAGTATCGCCGCGTCCGTAACGACCCAACCTATAAAACTGTCCCACTAGTTAACCCCTTCAGTGAACACCGTAAGAAAAAAAAAAAAAAAACGAGCCAAAAAACAACGCTTTATTATCATACTGCCGAACAAAAAGTGAAATAACACGCGATCAAAAGGATGGATATAAATAACCATGGTACCGCTGAAATCGTCATCTTGTCCCGCAAAAAGTGAGCCGCCATATAGCATCATAACAAAAAAAATAAAAAAGTTATAGTCCTCAGAATAAAGCGATGCCAAAATAATTATTTTTTCTATAAAATAGTTTTTATCGTATAAAAGCGCCAAAACATTAAAAAATTATATAAATGAGATATCGCTGTAATCGTACTGACCCGACGAATAAAACTGCTTTATCAATTTTACCAAACGTGGAACGGTATAAACGCCTCCCCCAAAAGAAAATAAATTCATGAATAGCTGGTTATTGGTCATTCTGCCTCACAAAAATCGGAATAAAAAGTGATCAAAAACTGTCACATGTCCGAAAATGTTACCAATAAAAACGTCAACTCGTCCCGCAAAAAACAATACCTCACATGACTCTGTGGACCAAAATACGGAAAAATTATAGGTCTCAAAATATGGAGACGCAAAAACTTTTTTGCTATAAAAAGCGTCTTTTAGTGTGTGACAGCTGCCAATCATAAAAATCCGATATAAAAAACGCTATAAAAGTAAATCAAACCCCCCTTCATCACCCCCTTAGTTAGGGAAAAATAATAAAATTAAAAAAATGTATTTATTTCCATTTTCCCATTAGGGTTAGGGCTAGGGTTAGGGTTAGGGCTAGTGTTAGGGTTAGGGTTAGGGCTAGTGTTAGGGTTAGGGCTAGGGCTAGGGCTAGGGTTAGGGCTAGGGTTAGGGTTAGGGTTGGGGCTAGGGTTGGAGCTAAAGTTAGGGTGGGGCTAAAGTTAGGGATAGGGTTGGGACTAAAGTTAGGGTTGGGCTAAAGTTAGGGTTTGGATTACATTTACGGTTGGGATTAGGGTTGAGATTAGAATTAGGGGTGTGCCAGGGTTAGGGGTGTGGTTAGGGTTACAGTTGGGATTAGGGCTAGGGGTGTGTTTGGATTAGTTTCAGGTAGAATTGGGGAGTTTCCACTGTTTAGGCACATCAGGGGCTCTCCAAACGCGACATGGCGTCCGATCTCAATTCCAGACAATTCTGCGTTGAAAAAGTAAAACAGTGCTTCTTCCCTTCCGAGCTCTCCCGTGGGCCCAAACAGGGGTTTACCCCAACATATGGGGCATCAGCGTACTCGGGACAAATTGGACAACAACTTTTGGGGTCCAAGTTCTCTTGTTATCTCTGGAAAAATAAAAATTTGGGGGGCTAAAAATCATTTTTGTGGGAAAAAAAGGATTTTTTATTTTCACAGCACTGCGTTGTAAATTGTAGTGAAACACTTGGGGGTTCAAAGTTCTCACAACACATCTAGATAAGTTCCTTGGGAGGTCTAGTTTCCAATATGGGGTCACTTGTGGGGGGGGGTTGTACTGTTTGGGTACATCAGGGGCTCTGCAAATGCAACGTGACGCCTGCAGACCAATCCATCTAAGTCTGCATTCCAAATGGCGCTCCTTCCCTTCAGAGCTCTGCCATGCGCCCAAACAGTGGTTCCCCCCTACATATGGGGGTATCAGCGTACTCAGGACAAATTGGACAACAACTTTTGGGGTCCAATTTATCCTGTTACCCTGGTGAAAATATAAAACTGGGGGCTAAAAAATCATTTTTCTGAAAAAAAAAGCATTTTTAGTTTCACGGCTCTGCGTTATAAACTGTAGTGAAACACTTTGGGGGTTCAAAGCTCTCAAAACACATCTAGATAAGTTCCTCAGGAGGTCTAGTTTCCAATATGGGGTCACTTGTGGGGGGGTTGTACTGTTTGGGTACATCAGGGGCTCTGCAAATGCAAAGTGACGCCTGCAGACCAATCCATCTAAGTCTGCATTCCAAATGGCGCTCCTTCCCTTCCGAGCTCTGCCATGCGCACAAACAGTGGTTCCCCCCCACATATGGGGTATCAGCGTACTCAGAACAAATTGGACAACAACTTTTGGAGTCCAATTTATCCTGTTACCCTTGTGAAAATACAAAACTGGGGGCTAAAAAAATCTTTTTTTCTGAAAAAAAAAATTGTTATTTTCACGGCTCTGCGTTATAAACTGTAGTGAAACACTTGGGGGTTCAAAGCTCTCAAAACACATCAAGATAAGTTCCTTAGGGGGTCTACTTTCGAAAATGGTGTCACTTGTGGGGGGTTTTAATGTTTAGGCACATCAGGGGCTCTCCAAACACGACATGGTGTCCCATCTCAATTCCAGTCAATTTTGCATTGAAAAGTCAAATGGCGCTCCTTCCCTTCCGAGCTCTGCTATGCGCCCAAACAGTGGTTTACCCCCACATATGGGGTATCAGCGTACTCAGGACAAATTGAACAACAACTTTTGTGGTCTAATTTCTTCTC